>NC_088409.1:68143946-68346446 GCF_034236695.1 Oncorhynchus nerka
TATAAAATACGTGTATGAATTTATAAATCAAAAGCATCCACCAGAAAAACGGAATACAGTAGGCTACTTATTTTGATCAGGTGTTATCTTTAGTCTACTAATGTGTGATAAATGAGGGAAGAGGATTCTGTATCGGACCTTACCTGCTCGATATCCAACGTTCCACCAAGAGTAAAAACTATTTCGAAAAACCAAAAACTACAATTCAATCCAGTAGTTAGTCCGACGCCTCCCTCTTCAAACTTCAACATCAGAGGTGTGAGTTGAGTTGACTACTACCACTGGACCGCTACCAGCGCTGTCAGGTTTCCACTAGATAATACATACACAAAGTCAAGTGCCACAGCTACATAGTCAAAATTGGCCAAATAATAATAATTTTGTTGTTAATTTAAATGTAGGGTTAGGCATAAGGTTAGCAGTGTGGTTAAGGTCAGGGTTAAGGTTACGGTTAGGTTTAAAATCAGATTTTAAGAAGATCAATTGTAGAAATGGGCGGGGTTTAGCCATAATTACGACTTTGTGGCTGTGCTAACTAGGGACGACCGCAGTGTCAGAGAAGTAAAAGCATGTCGCAACTTTACCTGCGTACGGACTGAGTCTAACAATGTATATAAACCCTTGATTACGTAAATTATGTATTGGCGATTGAGAGGGTTTGAAGCCACCTGTCGGCCATATTGGCACTCCCTGGTAGATCAGTCCTCCATAGGAATGATTGGAATTTTATAGTACTTCAATTACATTTTTCAAGGACAGAATGACATGTATATAAGTATTTTTTTGTTGTAGTGGAAAAAGTGACATTAGTCATCTCAAAAACTTCTACTTTATGGAAAATGTTTTTATATATATGTACAGTACCAGTCAGAGGTTTGGACACCTGCTTATTCAAGGGATTTTCTTTATTTTTACTATCTTCTACATTGTAGAATAATAGTGAAGACATTGAACCTGTGGTAGAAATCAGGTAGAAATGCAAAAAGTGTTTAACAAATCAAAATATATTTTATATTTGAGATTCTTCAAAGTAGCCACTCTTTGCCTTGATGACAGCTTGCACGCTCTTGGCATTCATAAAAATTAAGAAAAAACATTGAATTAGTAGGTGTGTCCAAACTTTTGACTGGTACTGTATATACTGCATATATATATTTGTTTTATGTTTAGCTCACATAATATAATTTAAAAGTACGCATTAAGGTGTCTATAATAGAATACATGTGGCAAAAACAAATTTAGATATTAATAAATGCATTTCTATACCTTCCAAAATATTGGAGTGCCAAGATGGAGGCACGGTGGCTTCAACACAGTGCTCCTATAAATCATCTAGTGTATATATAAATGATTGACTGATCTCAATGCCCTGTTAACCCCCTAACTGCCCGTGCCATATTCCATTCTGACAGAAGTACAGTAAAATTTGGACTGTGTCTGTCCGCTCAAATGTGTCAGTTTACAGTAGGCCTAGTGTTCCTACTGAATTATCACAAAGTTGTACTTGATATAATCCAGTAAAATGTAAACAGTGTGAAACTGGTCATATGCGATGTACAACAAGGCTATAATGGGGTTGAGTGAAGACCAGTGTGGGCTGCATCACTGACTAAATTGAGTCATTGTCAGTTGATACATATAAAACGGTCAATTTGTTCATGCTTTCCTTGTACCTATGTTTGTCCTGTGTAAATATCATTTTTTCTTTGGGTTCTGAAATCCGTAGTTTTTTTTATAAAAGTCTAATTTTATGCGATGTCTGTCAAACTAGTAATGTGCCTCGTAATCCACTGTTTTTCGATGGAGTAGGAAGTTCAAATCAAATAATTTTGTATTTGTCACATGCACCGAATACAACAGTGTAGACTTTAAAATGCTTGCTTACAAGCCCTTCCCAACGATTCAGAGTTAAAAATACAAATAGTAACATGAGGAATAAAATACACAAGAATGAAGCTACTGAGTGTACAAAACATTAGGAACACCTGCTCTTTCCATGACATAAATTGACGAGGTGAATCCAGGTGAAAGCTATGATCCCTTATTGATGCCACCTGTTAAAATCCACTTCTATCAGTGTAGATGAAGGGGAGGAGACAGGTTAAAGAAGGATTTTTACGACTTTAGACAATTGAGGTGTGCATTGTGTATGTGTGCCATTCAGAGGGTGATGCAGCCAGTCAAGATGCTCTCGATGGTGCAGCTGTAGAACATTTTGAGTATCTGAGGGCCCATGCCAAATCTTTCCAGCCTCCTGAGGGGGAAGAGATGCTGTCGGGAACTCTTCACAACATGTGGACCCCAAGGAAACTTGAAGCTCTCGGCCTGCTCCACTACAGCCCTGTCAATGTGGATGGGGTCGTGCTCTCCCCTCTGTCTCCTATAGTCCACAATCAGCTCCTTGGTCATACTGACGTTGAGGGAGAGGTTTTTGTCCTGGCACCACACTGCCAAGTCTCATTGCCGTCGGTCAGCAAACTTGACGATGGTGTTGGAGTCGTGTGTGTCCACATAGTCATGGGTGAACAGGGAGTACAGGAGGACACTAAGCACAGACCCCTGAGGGGCCCATGTGTTGAGGGTCAGCATGGCGGCGGTGTTGTTGCCTACTCTCACCACCTGGGGCAGGCTCATTAAGAAGTCCAGGATCCAGTTGCAGAGGGAGTTGTTCAGTACCAGGGTCCCGTGCTTGGTGATGAGCTTGGAGGGGACTATGGTGTTGAACACTGAGCTGTAATCTATGAATAGCATTCTCAGATAGTTATTTCCCTTCTTGTCCAGGTGGGAGGTAAGACTTAAAGCAGCCACTTGACCACTTGATACTTTAATAAATATCCATTCTTTAACGCTTACTGTCTACCTGTACTTGTCCTGGTTGTTATAGAGTTGTCAGTTGGATATGGAATCGATTGTTTTTTATAAAAAATGTCATACTATGCGTCCCCTGCCAAAACCAAAACATCTGCTGTGCAATGACAGGCTGCTCCTTCTCCGTTAACAAATAATGGCTCCCTTGGCATTGAAGAATGGACATTTTTACAAGTATCAATTGACAGCAACTCGATGCAGTTGGAGATGCAGTCCTCCCACTGTCATCGCCACTCAACTCCATTGTACTTGTACATTGTGGAGTTGAGGAACCTGGCTAATGCGATTTCCATACCTGGGCTAGAGTGTGTTCTTGCCTGGAGCTGTGAAACTGGTAATGCAAATACAAACATTTGTTTTTGTCCATACAATCTACCTGAGCTGCTGAACCGGTCTTCACCGTATCCAACTAAGCATCACAGTATATCATTTATTTCTACCTCCAAAAGCTTCAAACACCCTAAACAAAGCTTTTGTATTCCCGCTAACAGACCCCTGACCACCACCACAAATTCCTATACAGTCATTCAACCTTCGATGTTGGATCCTCCACAGCTCTTGAACTGTTTATGCTACAAACACCAAACCAACGTTGACATGTGCAGTCTGACTCAATTTAGATTGCTTCAACACAGCTTTTCTGCTACCACTCATAGGCTATTTCATAAACTACTGTATCAACCTTGTTGTCCTCGTTCATTTCAATGGTGGAACAACTGCCACAGAACTTTCAGAATGTTCCAACAAAAATATTTTGAGACCGTAAAAACATATTCGATCGATTATGCGACATTACCATATCGTCGTTGTCTGAAAAAAACCAAATTTCCATTTTTGCAGAGTAAATATATATATATTTGTTACTTTGTTTTATATGACACTTTCTGTATCTTCAACTAAACACATTCAGCGGTTCAAGGCCTGACCATCTTTTGGGATATTACATTTCAGATGCCCTAGACTTTTTAGATGAAACATTTAAACATCAGGACACTGGAATTCATCACATCACTGATCATGTTGTTGACATGTATGACATGATTAAATAGCAATACCCTGTGATTAAACACTGCGCACATCCCAAATTGCACCCTATTCCCTGTTAGTGTACTACTTTTTACTGGTCAAAAGTAGTGCTCTATGTAGGGAATATGGCGCCATTTGGAATAAACCATTGAGACCCCTCGATCCACTGTCAAACTGATAGGTCAGAGATGAACCGTGCTATATCTTGTTAAGCAAAGAATTGAACAAACTCCAAACTTTTGTTCCCTAATGAAAATATTCCTGAATCACATTTATTTAACTAGGCTAATCAGTGGAGAACAAATTCTTATTTTCAATGACAACCTAAGAACAGTAGGTTAACTGTCTTGTTCAGGGGCAGATCAATAGATTTTTACCTTGTCAGCTCGGAGATTCGATCTTGCAACCTTCCAGTTACTAGTCCAACACTAACCACTAGGCTACCTGCCGCCCCATTTACATTGAGCAGGATTATAATGAACGAACTACACATTTTTAAATTAAATAGCTGTAGAATGGTGTGATCCTAGCAATGAAAAAGTAATTTACATTTTGAATCTTGATTTATCTCAAGAAAAAAGGTCAGTTTCAATCAGACACAGATTGTGTATTTTTTTGTTTGTCTCAAATATTGCCTATTGTCCTCATCTACCTGGTGGAATAGATACAATAGGTTTGTCAACAGGCCGATGAAAGACATCCTATAACTTCACAAGCTTTTTAATAGACCAGATAGCTACCACTGACTTCACCAGATACAAATCAGATAAAACTCAACTTGACCTAGACTTAACCCCGATAGCAGGGTTGAGTCACAAACGGCCTATTCCCAATATAGTGCACAACTCAAACAGATAGAAAGGGACCATTTGGGACACAGAGGAGTTTCCTGATTAACAGTAAAGAAGACAATCACAGATGGAAGTACCAGTCATTTTTCAGCCATGTTTTGGATTGTATTGCCATGTAAATGTGTGAACACAATATGGTACAGTACTTATACAGGTGATGACTACAATATACTCAGTGGACAGCAGATGGACGAGTGTTATTACTGTACAGCTTTTGTGGGGAAATATCAAGTCTGTATGGAAACATCAAACCATATACTATAAACCACCATCATTTCATATACTGTACACCAGGTCCATATGTTTTAAAATGAAGACAACATTGATGTAGAAATGGGAGAAAAAAAATGAAGAAAAACTCAAGAACATATACATCTGAATGGAATTAGTAGAGGTATTTTTATAAACATATATTAACTCTATTTGATTATATGTTATAAAGACATAACATAATAAACACGTGTAATAACATTATCTGTAGGATTAATCAGAGGGAGATTATCTATTGTAAATGAAAAAGTTGTACTTCCTGTACTCAAAATCATTGATAGAAAAAGGGGCAATCTGGAATTGGTACAAATCATTTTTTTTTAACTTAAATTCATGATATATAGCCATTGATACTTGACTGCTTGTTTTACAAATCCAGGATTGCCCCTTTAACCCATAATTTCTGTCATCAATAGTATCCCAGACTGTAGGTTTCTCCCTTCGCTTTCATAAATCTAACTCTAATCTTCATCTGGTGCAAACAATGTAACCGGTCCAGATTCTTAATATCCTCTACATATGTAAACAGTTTACTGACCTTTCAAATGACGACCTCTGGAAGCTTTACTACATAACACTTTACAAAAGAGTGAAAACAGTTTGAAAAGAATGATTACATTTATGTGCAAAGTATAAGCTTGGAATAATTTCTCAAAGTAAGATGAATTAAAAGTTACGCTACACAGCAACAATATCATGAGGCTCTGTTGTGAATAAATAACACAACAAATCGACATAAAATAGACGTTCAAACAAATTGTCAAAACTAAATGAATCTAGATAAGCATTCTTTTTCCCTTAGAAACATCACCACTAGTCTCTACTTGTCCCATCTCTGGTTTTTATATACAGTTCGTGTAGATTTCATATATCTGTTCATCCGTCTATCCAGTCCTCTTGTTTCTTGAAAGCCCAGTGTATCTCTCCATGTGTGTGTCCCATATATACCAGAGACCTGACTGAGACCTGAGGCCGTACGTATCAAGCATCTCAGAGTAGGAGTGCTGATCTAAGATCAAGTCCTGCCTGTCCATATAATCTGATTCATTATGATCTAAAAGGCAAAACTGTTCTTGGATCAGTATTCATACTCGGAGATGCTTGATACAGGCCCAGAGGACTGGGAGCTAATCACTCTAGCTCTCCTCCAGCCAGGAGGGCTTGTCTGACCCTGGGGGCTTTAACTTGACGTTGAACTGTCTCAGTGTCTGTTCCAACTGCTGCTGGTTCCCAGCGAAGTAGGCTGAGATAGCATTATGGAAGAGCAGCAGCTGCTTGTGCATCACCTTCACCTACACACACACGGAGAGAGAGAGATGTAGCATTATTGTAAATTAACTAACCACACAACTTTCCAAATAACTAACTAACCCACCTTGTTCTCTTCCAGGAACTTGAGTTTGATGGTGACATCTGAGCGCAGCCGTTCGTACTTGTCTCTCTGCACCTGGTACTGCTGCTGGGACACCTCTATACGCACCATGGTGGCAGCATCACGAGGACCCAGACTCAACTCCTCCAGGTCGGCCCTGTACGCATCAAACTCCAGCCTTGAAGAGAGAGGGGAGCAGAGGCAGCATTAAAAGAAAATAGGCTTAGGAGGTATCCAGATTTTCATACGTCATACTGTTCGTTCCACTGCTATCCCGGGATTTATGGTTTACCGGTATAGCACACAAGGCGGCGCAAAAATCGCAAATAAAGCCAATTGGGGGTGTAGTACCAGAATGCTAACAAAATTAGCACACGTAATAACAATCACAGACACTGTTAGCTAAATGCTAACGAGCGAGAATAAACAAACTCAATTGCAAAGACTGGCAAATCCAGCTAATAAAGTTATACAAGCATAGCTAGTAGCTACCAAATGTCATTTTCAGTGAGTGTGGACATTTACAAGCAAAAGTGAATGAGAGAAATTGTGCAACTAAACAAAGTAATGCATGCTTTACTCAAGGAAGAGCAGCAAGTGTACACAAAGCAGAGGGGAGAAGAACAGAGGAGAAAAAAACAAACGCTAGTAGGAAGCACAGGGAACAGGTGTACAGATAAAGTCTGTTAGGTAAAGTCCCCCCTTATCTCAGCTCGCTGGTCACCATAGCATCTCCCACCTGTAGCACACGCTCCAGCAGGTATATCTCTCTAGTCACCCCCAAAACCAATTCTTTCTTTGGCCGCCTCTCCTTCCAGTTCTCTGCTGCCAATGACTGGAACGAACTACAAAAATCTCTGAAACTGGAAACACTTATCTCCCTCACTAGCTTTAAGCACCAACTGTCAGAGCAGCTCACAGATTACTGCACCTGTACATAGCCCACCTATAATTTAGCCCAAACAACTACCTCTTTCCCAACTGTATTTAATTAATTTATTTTGCTCCTTTGCACCCCATTATTTTTATTTCTACTTTGCACATTCTTCCATTGCAAAACTACCATTCCAGTGTTTTACTTGCTATATTGTATTTACTTTGCCACCATGGCCTTTTTTGCCTTTACCTCCCTTATCTCACCTCATTTGCTCACATCATATATAGACTTGTTTATACTGTATGTTTGTTTTACTCCATGTGTAACTCTGTGTCGTTGTATCTGTCAAACTGCTTTGCTTTATCTTGGCCAGGTCGCAATTGTAAATGAGAACTTGTTCTCAACTAGCCTACCTGGTTAAATAAAGGTGAAATAAAAAAGAGCTCTGGACGAGTTGTCTTCTCAAATACGGCAGAAAGCCGATATAAGATATCTGATGGCAAACATTTAGTAGTGAATTGCATACAACTTCATCACCTCCTGTGCACCGCACAACAGAGACTCCCTGATAGATATAGAACTCTATGAACTCCCCAGCCCCCGCTGTCTCCCATTGTGCTATTTACAAACAAACACGTGACTGAATGAACTGTTCTGGGGAACTACAGTATGTAAGTACCGATCGCTGCAGCTGTACACAGCCCATCTGTAAATAGCCCATCCAACCAACTACCTACCTCATCCCCATATTTGTTTTTCTGCTCTTTTGCACGCCAGTATCTCATATCCTCATCTGCACATCTATCACTCGTGTTAATTGCTAAATTGTAATTACTTCGCCACTATGGCCTATTTATTGCCTTACCTCCTTACTTCATTTGCGCACACTGTATACAGATTTTTCTATTGTATTATTGACTGTACGTTTGTTTATCCCATGTGTAACTCCGTTGCTGTTTTTGTCGCACTGCTTTGCTTTATCTTGGCCAGGTCGCAGTTGTAAATGAGAACTTGTTCTCAACTGGCCTACCTGGTTAAATAAAGGTGAAAAAGGGCCTCCCGGGTGGCGTAGTGGTTAAGGGCTGTGCCACCAGAGACTCTGGGTTCGCGCCCAGGCTCTGTCACAACCGGGAGGTCTGTGGGGCGACGCACAATTGGCCTAGCATCGTCCGGGTTAGGGAGGGTTTGGCCGGTAGGGATATCCTTGTCTCATCGCTCACCAGCGACTCCTGTGGTAGGCCGGGCGCAGTGCGCGCTAACCAAGGTTGCCAGGTGCACAGTGTTTCCTCCGACACATTGGTGCGGCTGGCTTCCGGGTTGGATGGTGCTGTGTTAAGAAGCAGTGCGGCTTGGTTGGGTTGTGTATCGGAGGGTTGTGTAACTCGTCTCTCCCGAGCCCGTATGGGAGTTGTAGCGATGAGTCAAGATAGTAGCTACTAACAATTGGATACTACGAAATCAAATAAAGGTGAAAAATATATAATAATAAAATAAGTAATGTAAAATAAGCTGAAAGGTAAAATGAAGAACACAATCTGCTTCATCTCCTAACATATTGCACAAGTTGACTGCAGGTATTAACCTAAAATGTAGCTTGAAATATTCAAATCTATTGAAAAACCCTCCTGTGGCTTTTTCCAAATATCCCGGTATACCACCCAAGTCAATAAAACACCCTTATAACACCCTTGAACCCTCAAACACAGGTTCACCTCTGCCAGGTCTGCATGGAACAAACTCCAGCCTGACACACATAACAATGGCATGTAGACAAACATACTCTATTTTATGTCTCTGGCAATCATAGATATAGACTCTAAACCGCATTATAATTTGAAACTATTGCGTTATAAAAAGGTAACTACTATAGTATCTCCAGGCCCTGCCCTTTCTAACCCTCCCATCTTTATTATTACCTTGCAGCCTCGTACAGTTTGATGGTCATCAGTGTGTCCTCCATGGTCTTGTTGACCAGTGTATTGATGCTGGACACAAAGAAGTTGATGGCACCAAGCAGAGCCTCCCCATTCCTACACAACAACTTCTGAGTCTCCGCATTGTAGCCAAACTCATCCTGTGGACACAAACACTTGTGTTTTATATACTGACTTTTCCTCCACATGAGGTATTTATGGATTGATTACAATTCAGTAAGGTAGCCTGGATTCCAAACTGAAACTGATAGGCTTGGTTTCAAACCAATAATTACACCCTGGATTTTCAGGCAACATTTTTGGGGGCCAATTTCACAGTGTGCCACCTGTAGCTGATTTCTGGCTGGGCTGAGGTCTACGGGTTAAGGGTTCAAATTCAGGGGTTATAAGTTACCCGAAGTTCAGGTGATTTCTGGCTGAGGTCTGCGAAGGTGTCCCCCAAGGCCTGCTGGGTCTGGACCATGTTGTAGAAGTGGCTGGTCAGGGCGCTGGTCAGTCTCAGGACAGACTCGTACTTCCTCTTGGTGTCCCTGAGCACATCTATCTGGGCCTCCAGCTCCAGGTCCACTGTCCGAGAACCACGGCCGAACCGCTCAGAGAACATCTGCTTGGTACACTTGGGTAGAGAGGGAGAGATGTGATTAGGACAAAGGAGATAACAGAAGAGGAGATGAGAATATATGATTGGCACACTGGGATAAAGATGACATGGAGAGATGTGTTCAGAATAGAACCGAATAGTTACTTGTTTTCCAAGGAGGAAATTATTCCCAGTCTTGTATGAAGACAAATGATCATACCAGTGCAGTTGCAATCGACCCATAGAACACAGTGAAGTTTCAGTGAAGTAATGGTTTCAACACATTTTCCCCAGGAGAAAGGTTCTGTTCTGTACCTTGTAGGTGTTGATGCCCCACTTCTTAACGCTGTCTAGTTTCTCCACAGCCACACCACGGTTAGCCTCCTCCACTGACATGTTCTGGTTGCTGTTACTGTGGTGCATCCCCGACCCTGACACAAAGGATAATAAATAACCTGCTCACTCTCAGAGGATTCCTTAAAGTGGTTAGTTGCTGAGACCTAGTTGATAAAGTCTGTCCATCTCATTTACTATGAACTCTTGTCACAAAACCAGCTTCATTCAGTAGCGCTTTGATTCACAGATTACAGAGGCTGATCAGTGCTTAGTTGGGCACTCTCCTCATCACTCCTCCTCAAAGCGAACACCTGAAATATTCCTCCTTGTCTTTGAGGCAAACAGTATGACAGTGATTGAGTGATCGGTTGAGAGGACAGCGAATGAAATGAATGAGTGAACAGAGTGAAGTGGGGTAAAGGACAGTTGTGCTGTATGGGTCCAGTGTAGGGCTGCAAAGTTCCAGTATAATTGCTAGATAAAATGCCCACGATTCCCAGAAACCCTGGTTTCAGAATTCTGGATTTACTGCTTATAGTAATTCTGGAATTTACCTTCCAATTCCGGAAATCTTCTGACCAGGATTTCTGGGAAACCTGGAATTTTTCAACCCTATTCCAGTGGTACCTGTGAATGTCTGGCCGGTCTGGTTCTGGTTGGTTATCATTCTGGCTGCTGACTGGCTGGAGACCAGACCTACACCCTGTCCCCTGGACTTCATTCGCAGGTCTGGAATGGACATGGGGGAGGATGGGGACATGTGAGGATATGTGCTATATGAGAGTAGATGAAGGTTGGTGAACGTGTTAAAAGGGTGAGAGGATGGTGAAAGTGAGTCATGCAGGTTTTCCATGTCGGAAAAAACAACAAAATGAAAACACAGACGGAAAACAATATGAAAATATTCACAACATAAGTAGTAGTAATGTATGAAATGATGCACATGTCATGTGGTGAGTTAATGAACCTCAACATTCCATTAGTTAACCGCTTCATGTTACATTTGCATACATAGGATACGTCCAAAATGGCACACTATTCCCTATGGGGAGCCATAAGGCTCTGGTGAAAAGTAGTGCACTATGTAGGGAATATGGTGCCATTTGGGATTAAGTTGTCATCATTAGAAACATTCACACAAACATAACATAGTAAATCAAACAGCTCTGCAATGAAGTCAGTCAGGTTAGTAAACATAGCTAGCTTTTTTGTTAACATCCACCGACATGCATTCAGTATGCATTGGACAGTAGAGCAGCATGCCCTTCTTTCCTGTGACATCTGTAGAGGTACACAGTGTTGTTGAAGAGAGGGACATCAACTGTGTCTGGGGTTGAACAGGAACCCAGGCTACAGGCAAGGCTCATTCTCCCACAGAATTAAAGAGTAACTAATGAAAACACCCTTGAGAGTGTAAACAGGTGAAGAAAATAAGAGGGGGGCAAAAAAACTGTTCAAGGTAGACTCAGCAATATGATGTAAACAATATAGTGGGTCAATTAGACTCAGCAATATGATGTAAACAATATAGTGGGTCAATTAGACTCAGCAATATGATGTAAAAAATATAGTGGGTCAATTAGACTCAGCAATATGATGTAAACAATATAGTGGGTCAATTAGACTCAGCAATATGATGTAAACAATATAGTGGGTCAATTAGACTCAGCAATATGATGTAAACAATATAGTGGGTCAATTAGACTCAGCAATATGATGTAAACAGTAAACAATATAGTGGGTCAATTTGGAGGCTCAACTTCGCCGGTGTTCTTTGTGCCCAGGTTTCCACACTGTGAACATTTTTTTTAAATAAATCAAAAAGTGATAGACAACATTACAGATAAAACAAATCATTTGTGTGCAGGTGTGGTTGGAAGCCCAAGGGCTTGAATGAAAAACAATATACAATACATAAGAACAAAAATAAGAAAGGTTTGTTAAAATAGATAAAACCTACTAATTATAAATGTAGAAATGAATTGATCAGTAATGACTGTGTGAGAGTGAAGTCTTGCATCTTGCTCATCTCAATATCTGTGGTGTAGCTCGTGGCAACATCATTTTCGCTGAGTCTACCTTTAAAGAGGGAAGTATACAGTTATGTGGAAGGTGGCTGAGAGGTGCAAAGCCACCTGTGGGCTGAGATTCGGCTCCAGGGACAGGGGCACAGTTAGGGGCAGGGGGGCTTCTCCTGTCCACATACTGAGGGTTGAAGCGGATAGCAGGGCCTGGTGGATAGGGTTGGTTAAGATAGTCAACTAGAGTAGGATGTAGATCTCAAAATCAAAATAGCCAATACAGTAGAGCCTCTGTTTGCTACTCATAGACTCCTGAAAGAACAGAAAGAAGGTTAGGTCAAAATAGTCACTGATGCAGAACAGCTTCTGGCAAGGCCCTGATTCAAAAAAATAATAATCATTTAATTCCACCAGGACAAACCCCATTGGGGCAGTTGAAGATGTAGTCTTCACCATTCTTAATGCTAACAAACCAAGCAGGCCTTGCTAAAGGGACTAGGCTATTCATTGATTCAATAGGCACTAAGTGGACATAATTAAGAGGACGTTCCACCGCAGTGACAGCAGTTGGCAGCGCTAGAGAAAGCTGTCTGTGCCTTTAATGGAGCTAGTGAACAAGTGAGAGCAGTAGAACTGTGTGTGCCTTTAATGGAGCTAGTGAACAAGTGAGAGCAGTAGAGCTGTCTGTACCTTTAATGGAGCTAGTGAACAAGTGAGAGCAGTAGAGCTGTGTGTACCTTTAATGGAGCTAGTGAACAAGTGAGAGCAGTAGAGCTGTGTGTACCTTTAATGGAGCTAGTGAACAAGTGAGAGCAGTAGAGCTGTCTGTGCCTTTAATGGAGCTAGTGAACAAGTGAGAGCAGTAGAGCTGTGTGTACCTTTAATGGAGCTAGTGAACAAGTGAGAGCAGTAGAGCTGTCTGTACCTTTAATGGAGCTAGTGAACAAGTGAGAGCAGTAGAGCTGTGTGTACCTTTAATGGAGCTAGTGAACAAGTGAGAGCAGTAGAGCTGTCTGTACCTTTAATGGAGCTAGTGAACAAGTGAGAGCAGTAGAGCTGTCTGTACCTTTAATGGAGCTAGTGAACAAGTGAGAGCAGTAGAGCTGTGTGTACCTTTAATGGAGCTAGTGAACAAGTGAGCAGTAGAACTGTGTGTACCTTTAATGGAGCTAGTGAACAAGTGAGAGCAGTAGAGCTGTCTGTACCTTTAATGGAGCTAGTGAACAAGTGAGAGCAGTAGAGCTGTGTGTACCTTTAATGGAGCTAGTGAACAAGTGAGAGCAGTAGAGCTGTCTGTACCTTTAATGGAGCTAGTGAACAAGTGAGAGCAGTAGAGCTGTCTGTACCTTTAATGGAGCTAGTGAACAAGTGAGAGCAGTAGAGCTGTGTGTACCTTTAATGGAGCTAGTGAACAAGTGAGAGCAGTAGAGCTGTCTGTACCTTTAATGGAGCTAGTGAACAAGTGAGAGCAGTAGAGCTGTGTGTACCTTTGATGGAGGAGGTGGGTATGATGCCCCCTGCAGGTCCTCCGTAGCCTCCAGACACGACGCTGGTCTCATTCAGGTTGGGACCAGACACCATCACCTGCTGCAAGTCCTAAGGTGAAGCAACAACACATCAATGGAATAGATATAGACTAACTCTAATCAGTCCCTCACGGATTTAGCAGAGATTCCAATTCTGACATTTTGCGTGGCAATGTGCAATGATTTTGTTTTGCGAAATTGCGCTTGGCAAGGAAAACCTTTGTTGACGCGTGGCTTGATTGAACCATATTATGTGGTAAATGTGCGGTGATTGGTTGAAATTACGAGTCCTCTTTTTGTACTGCAATGATGGGTCAGCTTTATACGAGAATGCATTGATGTTACTGTTTTATGCTGAAATAGTGCAGATTGGACAAATTTGCAAGCCCTGCATAATATGTTGGGAATTTATGATTTTGCACCCCAAAAAATGTCTGAATCCTGAAGGGACTGACTAATGCATAATGATCCTGTAGAGTTTATTGTCAACCTGACGAAGACCTTCCATATGGGCCTAATCTTTGTTGTACACAGACACTCACACACATGAAAATGGTTGATAAAGGTTAATTGTGGTTAGTCTGAAAGTCTTCTATGTTAACGTGTACACTACATCTAAATCTAGAGTTCTCCTACAATGACGTGACACACTCTCATCCCTTCTACTGCATATCCCTACCTTCTCATCTAAGGTCCACTGAATCTTTGCAGCCTGCACAGAAGTGAGACATAATACAGTACAATAAAATACACAAACAAATAGTTGACGTAATGAGTGGTCACCACACACAGTATACAGATAAATACTGTACGTCGTGACTGCATCCCAAATGGCACTCTATTCCCATAGCCCAATGGGACATGGTCAAAAGTAGTGCACTATATAGAGAATATGGTGCTATTTGGGACATAACCATATGACCCACCTGCTCCAAACTGTCATCCTCAGCCAGGGTCTCTCCATTGCTGTTGATAGGAATCTCCATGGTAGCTGCCTTGCCCATAAAACTGTCTGCCATGGTGGTGGTCTGCAGGAAAGTGCGTTGGGAGAGAGACAGAGAAATGGGAGATGGAGAGAGAGATGGGGGTGAGAGAGCACGATCATCTCACACACACTGAGCTTTTCACATTAATGATAGGAATGTTTGCAATGTAAATACGGGTAGAACATGCCTAATTCAGTATAATATCAAGCCTAGCCAGCTGTGACATGTACAAATGCAGTGTCCACCGGTAACGTTACAGAGCTTAATGCAGCGATAACCTGCTCTCTCTCAACAAGCAATCACATTTCACAATACAACACATTTCAAAATAGCTAGCTATTCGTGATCATTATTCGTGTTGTATTTAGTTATTTTGCTAGTCCCAGCAACACGACACCTAGCTAGCTAGCTCCAACCTAGTAGCCCTAGCCAGCTGGCTAAATTGGTGGTGCTGCAGAAAATGATGATCTCAGTGAGTTAGCGTGATCTGCTAGCTAGCTAACGTTACCTGCTGTGTAGGTCCAGTCTCCCAAAATGTCAAATGTTGCTGCTTATTCTGCACGGTATTTCATAAAATATTACTATTATAAACGGAATAACACCGTTACAATGTTTATTTTTCGTCTGTTGATGAACGCATGATTGTAGTCGTGATTCCGTTAGCATCCCCGGGTAGAACCGAGCACAGTATGCAGATAAAATCCCTAAAGCCCAGTCCCTCCCTCCTCTGGTCCTACACGTAAATGTTACGTCAAGTCGCCACGTCGAACAGTTGACGACATCAACCCCTCCTCCCCTCCACCATTTAGTGATTTGGATTGTTTTTTCCACACAAACCAAACAAACATCACCACTTTAAAAGGAAGTGGTCTCTGCAACTAGGGCAGAAGGAGGTTTTGAGCACATGACATTGGTGGCAACTTAATTGTGGGGAGGACGGGCTCGTGGTAATGGCTGGACGCAATCAGCGGAATGGTATCAAACACATGGTTTCTATGTGTTTGATGCCATTTCATTTGCGCCGTCCAGTCTTTATTATGAGCCGTCTTGCCTTAAGCAGTCTCCACTGGTTTTGAGTTATTTGATTTTGATTAAGTGGTTGAAAAAATGCATAGAATCTCCATAATCTTTATGGATCTGAATTTTTTTAAAGAACATTTCTTTTTGTTGTCTTGTAATTACAACATAACCAAACTGCCACTTAAATGATCAAAATGTTATCACCAAGCCATTGGGAAGGAAATTATGTTTTGTGCATGACTTTTTGCCTCATAAAGCTATTCTGTGGAATAATGGTAATAGCACTATTAAAAACAACATTATTTTTAATGAACTTCCGATAGAGAAAAATATCTTTGTAGGAGACATGTTTGATAGTGGTGGCCAAATGTTAAGTTATGAGGTATTTATAAGAGTCAAAGCCTTTCCCGTTACACACAAATAATATCACTCTGCGATTGTCATATGTGTTTTCAAGATACACTTAGAATATAACCTAGTCTATTTATTAATGATATTGATATCAATAGTCTCAAATGTACAAATAAACACATAAGATCATATTTTTTTATAGCAGAGGAAAGATCACACCAGGAGGGAAATCCTTTTGGAATTCACAACTATCAATGGTGAAAGGCTCTTTAAATGTCCCTTTAAATGTTGTATTACTAATAAGATCTGAGAGGTGCACCTAAAGATTCTTTCAAGTATATACCCCTCCAACAAGGTTTACAGACATTGACTACAAGTGTACCTTCTGCAATGATGGACCTGGAACGCTGACACATTTATTTTACAGTTGTTTATACACTATTCGATTTTGGAGAGATATGAAGGAGTACATACTAAGTAAAACTGGTCACACTATTGATAATTCATGATGTTATAACCTTTTTGACAGTACTCTGAACTCTTTGAAATGTATAACTAATGTCATGATTTTGGTTGGTTGGTAATCTTAGATCCACAAAACAAACTTTTTTTTAAATCAACCCTCTGCGTTAGTGTTTTTGATAATCTATGTTTTTCATTGAGTCTGACTAAATAATAAGACAAGCTTGTCTACAGTCCAATATTGTAACAAATTATTTTTGGAATAAGTGTCATTGTCACCTTATCTTATGCTGTCATAACTAATGTTTCTGTGTTTGTTTTGTTTGTCTTTTATGTTCTTGTCAATACTTGAACTCAATGATGTCTCATTCTGATAGAGATATGTATATATATATATATAGTGGTGCAGGGTCTAAGGCACTGCATCTCAGTGTTAGAGGCTGTGATTGGGAGTTCCATAGGGCGGCGCACAATTGGCTCAGTGTCGTCCAGGTTAGGGTTTGGCAGGTGTCATTGTAAATAAGAATTTGTTCTTAACTGACATGCCTAGTTAAATAAAATAAAAATAAATAATGTAGTGATGTGATACCAAGCTTTGCCAGAGGGTGTCCCTGTATGCACAGGGAATACAGTGGAAATGTGTATTTGTAAATCTGATACAGTCACAGATGTGAGGTTTACATGACTGGAGCATAGCCACAGAACCATCTTTGGAATAGCCTACTGTTGGAGGTTCTAGGTCATGAAGTTTACAGATGTGAACAGAAGAAGCATAAAGGTTTGAAGAAGCCTCGGGCTACTTGTAGCTCAACCTGGAAAGGTACATGGAGGTGACATTAAAATGAATAACCAAGTTTGCAACTGTATAAGAATCTGAATACTTTTTATGCAAAGCAAATGACAGTTTAACTAGCATATATTTTCTTAAGTGTGTCCCCAGCTAGAATTGATCTCACAGTCCGGGAATTGGCACTGTAAGTGCCATGCTCTACCAGCTAAGTCACACTGGGCAGGTCAGTAGCTTTGTAACACTGCAGGCCCTACACTACAGGCAAGACTGAGGGTTAGCAAACCTAATGATAGTCCAGTAGAAAGCCAATAACTTTCCCTAACAGGAAAAGGGTGTATGGCTGCTGGTGTTAAGACTGAATAATATGTCGTCTAGTAGTCTCTAAAACTACCTTTGAGTCATGAGAGAAGCTGTTCAAAACATGTCAAAACCTGGAAACAGTACCTTCATCAGAGAGCAAGGTCGCATCCCAAATGGCACCCTTTTCCATATATAGTGCACTTATTTTGACCAGGGCTCATAGCACTCTTGTCAAAAGGGAGCAGGGTGCCATTTGGGACATAACCAGAGTAGAAGGAAGTTAATGCTGGAAGTCAAAAACTGGCTGTGTAGTCAGAGAAAGATAGTAGAGAAAGGGCCTAGTTGCTGACAAGGGACATATCCGCTTGTCTTTGATAGATCTTTGATACATCCCCTCAACAGTGTGATGGCCTGAGGATACAGAATAACACGCTGATCTATTTCAGATACAGTTGAAGTCGGAAGTTTACATACACCTTAGCCAAATACATTCAAATCATTTTTTTATTTTTTTATTTTAACAATTCCTGACATTTAATCCAAGTATAAATTCCTTGTCTTAGGTCAGTTAGGATCACCACTTCATTTTAAGAATGTGAAATGTCATAATAATAGATGAGAGAATGATATATTTCAACTTTTAATTCTTTCATCACATTCTCAGTGGGTCAGAAGTTTACATACACTCAATTAGTATATGGTAGCATTTCCTTTAAATGGTTTAACTTTGGCCAAACGTTCCAGGTAGCCTTCCACAAGCTTCCCACAATAAGTTGGGTGAATTTTGTCCCATTCCTCCTGACATAGCTGGTGTAACTGAGTCAGATTTATAGGCGTGCTCGCACACGCTTTCTCAATTCTGCCCACAAATGTTCTATAGGATTGAGGTCAGGGCTTTGTGATGGCCACTCCAATACCTGACTTTGTTGTCCTTAAGCAATTTTGGCACAACTTTGGACATATGCTTGGTGTCATTGTCCATTTGGAAGACCCATTTGCAACCAAGCTTTAACTTCCTGACTGATGTCTTGAGATGTTGCTTCAATATATCCACATCATTTTCCTTTCTCATGACACCATCAATTTTGTGTAGTGCACAAGTCCTTCCTGCAGCAAAGCACCCCCACAACATGATGCTGCCACCCCCACAACATGATTCTGCCACCCCTGTGCTTCACGGTTGGGATGGTGTTCTTTGGCTTGCAAGCATCCCCGTTTTTCCTCCAAACATAACGATGGTCATTATGGCCAAACAGTTTTATTTTTGTTTCATCAGACCAGAGGACAGTTCTCCAAAAAGTATGATCTTTGTCCCCATGTCTGGCTTTTTTTATGGCAGTTTTGGAGCAGTGGTTTCTTCCTTGGTGAACTGCATTTCAGGTTATGTCTATATAGGACTCGTTTTATTGTAGATATAGATACTTTTGTACCTGTTTCCTTCAGCATCTTCAAATCAAATGTTATTGGTTACATACACATGGTTAGCAGATGTTAATGCGAGGGTAGCAAAATGCTTGTGCTTCTAGTTCCGACCATGCAGTAATATCTAACAAGTAATCTAACAATTTCACAACAACTACCTTATACACACAAGTGTAAAGGAATGAATAAGAATATGTACATATAAATATATGGATGAGCGATGGCCGAACGGCATAGGCAAGATGCAGTAGATGGTATAGAGTACAGTATATACATATGAGTTGAGTAATGTAGGGTTTGTAAACATTATATAAAGTGACATTGTTTAAAGTGACTAGTGATGCATTTATTACATCCAATTTTTAATTATTAAAAGTGGCTAGAGATTTGAGTCAGTATGTTGGCAGCAGCCACTCAATGTTAGTGATGGCTATTTAACAGTCTGATGGCCTTGAGATAGAAGCTGTTTTTCAGTCTCTCGGTCCCAGCTTTGATGCACCTGTACTGACCTCGCCTTCTGGATAATAGCGGGGTGAACAGGCAGTTGTCACGTCCTGACCTTAGTTCCTTTGTTATGTTTCTTGTTTAGGTTGGTCAGGGCGTGAGTTGGGGTGGGCATTCTATGTTCTAATTTTGGTTTTCTATGTGTTTGGCCTGGTATGGTTCTCAATCAGAGGCAGCTGTCAATCGTTGTCTCTGATTGAGAACCATACTTAGGTAGCCTGTTTTTCCCACTTGATTTGTGGGTAGTTGTTTTCTGTTTTGTGTGTTTGCACCTTACAGGACTGTTTCGTTCGCTCTCTTTGTTGTTTTGTTATTCAGTGTTCAGTTGATTTATTAAATGTTAATATGGGACACATACCACGCTGCACATTGATCCGATCTTGACTACTCTTCCTCAGATGACGAGAAGAACCGTTACAGCCGTGGCTCGGGTGGTTGTTGTCCTTGATGATCTTTTTGGCCTTCCTGTGACATCGGGTGGTGTAGGTGACCTGGAGGGCAGGTAGTTTGCCCATGGTGATGAGTTGTGCAGACCTCACTACCCTCTGGAGAGCCTTGCGGTTGTGGGCGGAGCAGTTGCCGTACCAGGCGGTGATACAGCCAGACAGGATGCTCTCGAGTGTGCATCTGTAAAAGTTTGTGAGTGTTTTTGGTGACAAGCCAAATTTCTTCAGTCTCCTGAGGTTGAAGAGGTGCTGTTGTGCCTTCTTCACCACGCTGTCTGTGTGGGGGGACCATTTCAGTTTGTCCGTGATGTGTTCGCCGAGGAACTTAACTTTCCACCTTCTCCACTACTGTCCTATCGATGTGGATAGGGGAGTGCTCCCATGATGTCAAGCAAAGAGGCACTGAGTTTGAAGGTAGGCCTTGAAATACATCCACAGGTACACCTCCAATTGACTCAAATGATGTCAATTAGCCTATCAGAAGCTTCTAAAGCCATGACATAATTTTCTGGAATTTTCCAAGCTGTTTAGAGGCACAGTCAACTTAGTGTATGTAAACTTCTGACCCACTATAATTGTGATAGATTGTTTCACTTATAATTCACTCTGTCTGTAACAATTGTTGGAAAAATTACTTGTGCCATGCACAAAGTAGATGTCCTAACCGACTTACCAAAACTATAGTTTGTTAAGGAGACATTTGTGGAGTGGTTGAAAAACAATTTGTTGCCTCCATCCTGTATGTGAACTTATATATATGTATATAGAGTTGAGGTCGGAAGTTTACATAATACAGTTGAAGTAGGAAGTTTACATACACTTAGGTTGGAGTCATTAAAACTAGTTTTTCAACCACTCCAAAAATGTCTTGTTAACAAGATATAGTTTTGGAAAGTCAGTTAGGACATCTACTTTGTGCATGACACAAGTCATTTTTCCAACAATTGTTTACAGACAGATTATAAACTCAGTGCCACTTTGCTTGACATCATGGGAAAATCAAAAGAAATCAGCCAAGCCCTCAGAAAACAATTGTAGACCTCCACAAGTCTGGTTCATCCTTGGAAGCAATTTACAATCGCCTGAAGGTACCACGTTCATCTGTACAAAGTAGTACAGATAGTACGCAAGTATAAACACCATGGGACCACACAGCCGTCATACTGCTCAGGTATGTTAAAGGAAGTTAAAGCTTGGTCGCAAATGGTTCTTCCAAATGGACAATGACCCCAAGCATACTTTCAAAGTTGTGGCAAAATGTATTAAGGACAACAAAGTCAAGGTATTGGAGTGGCCATCACAAAGCCCTGACCTCAATTCTATAGACAATTTGTGGGTAGAACTGAAAAAACGTGTGTGAGCAAGGAGGCCTACCAACCTGACTGTTACACCAGCTCTGTCAGGAGGAATGGGCCAACATTCACCCAACTTATTGTGGAAAGCTTGTGGAAGGTTACCCAAAACATTTGACCCAAGTTAAACCATTTAAAGGCAATGCTACCAAATACTAATTGAGTGTATGTAAACTTTTGATCCACTGGGAATGTGATGAAAGAAATAAAAGCTGAAATAAATAGTTCTCTACTATTATTCTGACATTTCACATTCTTAAAATAAAGTGTTGATCCTAACTGACCTAAGACAGGGAATTTTTTTACTAGGATTAAATGTCAGGAATTGTGAAAAACTGAGTTTAAATGTATTTGGCTAAGGTGTATGTAAACTTCCAACTTCAACTGTATATATAATATTCTGTTTAAGCAAATGAGTGAGAACGAATCAATCAGATGAGAAATCTGAGCGACTCTTAAAAAAGTACACAAAAAAAGAGCACCTCAACGACCCTAGAATAAACCCCAGTCCCAGTCTAGAGGTCTGCTACGTCGGTAAGCGTTATCAGGGTGTCAGTCCCAAATGGCACCCTATTCCCTACATAGTGCACTACCAGAGCCCAATGGGCCCTGGTCAAAAGAAGTGCACTACATAGGGAATAGGGTGGCATTTGGGATATATGCTTCCCACTGTGAGTCAGTCTGTTCATGAATGTAGTTGGCTGGTGCTGGTGCCTGCCTCCTCCGGAACATGACCTCCTATCATCTCTATAACATCATAAAGCCACAGGACTGAAATGCATTAATATTAATTGAGAAGAGAAGCTTGGTATGCAGCCCAAATAGCATCCTATTCCCTATATAAGGGGTACTCAACTCTTACCCAACGTAGTCCGGAGCCTGCTGGTTTTCTGTTCTACCTGATCATTAATTGCACACACCTGTCCCAGGGCTAAATCAGTCCCTGATTAGAGGAAACAATGAAAAAATGCAGTGGAACTGGCTTCGAGGTCCAGAGTTGAGGTTGAAGGCTCTATATAGTGCACTACTTTTTACCAGAGCTCATAGGGGAATATCCCATAAAGGGAATAGGGTGCCATTTGTGATGCATAGGTCTCCTTTGTTCATGTGAAATATCTCCTTTGTTAATACTCTCTCTTTGTGTAGCTCATCTTTCAAGGAAAACACCCAGCAGAGACCCTGATCAAGAGACATTGCAAACCTTTACATACTAGGTCCAGGATGTTTATCATTGGAGAAAACATGAAGTAGATAAGCTAAGGACCTAGAGACGCCATAGACTTCACATTGAATAAATACACTACTCATCAACAATCAAGTGTTTAGATATGTAGAGCATTTACAGCAGGGTGTCAAACTCATTTTGCCCCAGGGGCTGCATTCGGTCTTCAACGAGGTCCGGAGGGCCGCACTGAAAATGTGTTATATTTCCTTGCTGTCAAAATAAGCAAAAAGAGTCATCTATCCATCCATCGTTTTTGGAATTTTCAATGCTCTCTGACTGTCTAGTGACAATTAGTGAGCTGGACAGTCAAGAAACTATGAATGCAGGTCCATTATAATTTCTACACAGTTTTGATTTGGTTTTAGTAATTTTAAAGTATATATAAATATACAGTACCAATCAAAAGTTTGGACATAGGGAAGACAACAAAACTATGAAATAACATATGGAATCAGGTCATAACCAGAAAAGTGTGAAACAAATCCAAATATATTTTACATTTGAGATTCTTCAAAGCAGCCACCCTTTGCCTTGATGACAGCTTTGAACACTCACACTCATTCTCTCAGCCAGCTTCATGGTGTGCCTTGTTAAAAGTTCATTTGTGGAATTTCTTTCCTTAATGCGTTTGCGCTAATCAGTTGTGTTGTGACAAGGTAGGGGTGGTATACAGAAGATAGCCCTATTTGGTAAAAGACCAAGTCCATATTATGGCAAGAACAGCTCAAATAACAGCCCTGTAGACTCCCGAGCATATCTAAGGCACTGTATCTCAGTGCTAGAGTTGTCAATACAGACACCCTTAGTGGGACTATCATTTGTTTTTCAACCCAAAACACACCTCCAGGATGGGTAGTATGCTGACCAGACCGCACGCACTGATGCATTTGCGTGCGCCACCGCACGCATGGTGATTTTGTAATTATATTAATTTGGGGACAGGTTGATAAGCAAACCTTGATGGCAATTTAGCTAGCTAGCTTGCTGTTGCTAGCTAATCTGTACTGGGATATAAACATTGGGTTGTTATTTTACCTGAAATGCACATGGTCCTCTACTCCAACAATTAATCCTCAGATAAAATGGTAAACAGAGTTTGTTTCTAGTAATCTCTCCTACTTCAAGCTTCTTCTTCTTTGGACTTCATATGCATGGCAACCAACTTTAAGTTGCATTACCACCACCAACTGGAGTGGAGTGTAAACCTTAGTTAATTTATATTAGCTTCTAAAAACCAATGAGGAGATGGGAGAGGTGGGACTTGCAGCGTGTCAAGAGTCACAAATAGAACCAAGTTCTGTTTTAACACCTGGCTATGCAGACGCTCATTGATGCCCATGACTGAATGACTGAATAAGAGGTTTGTGTACATGTATTTTGCATGCAACGCGATCGGTGTGGTCAGCATGTAAGGGCTATTTGACCAAGAAGGAGAGTGATGATGTGCTGCATCAGATGACCTCGCCTCCACAATCACCCGACCTCAACCCAATTGAGATGGTTTGGGATGAGTTCAGGGCAGATGGGGCACCTGTTTACTTTGGCATTTTTATTTTTATTTAACCAGGTAGGCTAGTTGAGAACAACTGTGACCTGGCCAAGATAAAGCAAAGCAGTGTGACACAAACAACAACACAGAGTTACACATGGAATAAACAAACATACAGTCAATAATACAATCGAGAAAGTCTATATACAGTGTGTGCAAATGAGGTAGGATAAGGGGGGTGAGGCAATAAATGGGCCATAGTGGAGAAATTATTACAGTATGGCAAATTAAACACTGGGGTGATAGATGTGCAGAAGATCAGTGTGCAAGTAACGGCACTGGGGTGCAAAGAAACAAAATCAATTAAATAAATAACAATATGGTGATGAGGTAGTTGGATGGGCTATTTACAGATTGGCTATGTACATGTGCAGTGATCTGTGAGCTGCTCTGACAGCTGTAGCTTAAAGCTAGTGAGGGAGATATGAGTCACCAGCTTCAGTTATTTTTGCAGTTTGTTCCAGTCATTGGCAGCAGAGAACTGGAAGGAAAGGCGGCCGAAGGAGGAATTGACTTTGGGGGTGACCAATGAAATACACCTGCTGGAGCGCGTGCTGCGGGTGGGTGCTGCTATGGTGACCAGTGAGCTGAGGCTAAAGGCTAAAAAAAACTGGTCGTCTAGTACGTTCAGAACAGAGAGTAAAAGGAGCAGATTTCTGGGCACGGTAGAATAGATTCAAGGCATAATGTACAGACAAGGGTATGGAAGGATGTGAATACAGTGGAGGTAAACCTGTGCATAGAGTGACGATGAGAGGGATATTGTCTCTAGAAATATCATTTAAACCAGGTGATGTCACCGCATGTGTGGGAGGTGGAACTAAAGTGTTAACTAAGGCGTATTGAGCAAAGCTAGAGGCTCTACAGTGAAATAAGGCAATAATTACTAACCAAAACAGCAATGGACAAGGCATATTGATGTTAGGGAGAGGCATGCGTAGTCGAGTGATCATATGAGTCCAGTGAGGGGCTTCAGGCAGCTAGCGAGCCGGGGCTAGCAAGCTAGCAGAAGGGCCTTTGTGTCACGCCCTGGCCATAGAGAGGCTTTTACTCTCTTCTCTACGCTCACCATGCTGCACCTTGGTCCGATCATTTCCACCCTGAAGACGATATTGACAGAACTACTCACCACCACAAACGGACCAAGCGGCGTGGCTGGGAGGAGCAGCGTTTTCTGGAGAAATGGACATGGGAGGAGATCTTGGAAGGCAAGGGACCCTGGGCAAAGGCTGGAGAGTATCAGCCTCCAAGGGAGGAGATAGAGGCTGCGAAAGCAGAGTGGCGACAGTACGAGGAGTTGGCACAGCGGAGCAGGACACACGAGGAGATTGGCTGAGTCAGGTTGGAGACCTGAGCCAACTCCTCGTGCTTACCGTAGGGAGCGTGGTACGAGACGAAACCCACGTCCGACTGCTACGCCATCTTAGAACCAGCATTAATATGTGTCACATATCAGCTCAAACAATGTAAAAAAATATATATATTGAGTTAATAAATACACATACAAACATGGTCTCTTTTTTTGCTTTCTTGAGTAAGGCAGCTCCAAAATGCGTACGGGTTGGTAATCTTCTCTAGTTGCGCCGTGATTGGCTCAGTGTTCTGTCACTCGTGGGGACACTACGTCATCGCAAATTCTACAGGGAGCGCTAGAAAGCTCAAGCCTCCTTGAGTGCTGCTATAAATTTACATTAGAAGTGCCCATCCAAGAAGGCTCAAGGTCATTGGCCACAGATAAAATTACATCAAATCACGTTATATGTACCGTAGCTTTGATTGGACTGATCATGTCAAATCCAATTTTATTTGTCACATGCGCCGAATACAACAGGTGTAGAGTTGTTACAGTGAAATACTTACTTACCAGCCCTTAACCAACAATGCCGTTTTAAGAAAATCCCTAAAAGTAGGAGATAAGAATAACAAATAATTATAGAGCAGCAGTAAGTAACAATAGTGGGGCTATATACAGGTGGTACCGGTACAGAGTCAATGTGTCAATGTGCGGGGGTGTTGAGGTAATTATGTACATGTAGGTAGAGTTATTAAAGTGGCTAAGCATAGATAATAACAGAGGGTAGCAGAAGCAGGGAGGCGGCGGGGGGGGGGGGGGGGCAATGCAAATGGTCTGGGTATCCATTTGATTAGCTGTTTCAGAGTCTTATGGCTTGGAGGTAGAAGCTGTTTAGAAGCCTTTTGGACGTAGACACTCCTGTACCGCTTGCCATGTGCTAGCAGAGAGAACAATCTATGATTAGGGTGGCTGGAGTCTTTTACCATTTTTAGGGCCTTCCTCTGACATCGCCTGGTAAAGAGATCCTGGATGGCAGGAAGCTTGGCCCTGGTGATGTACTGGGCCGTATGCACTACCCTCTGTAGCAGTTGCAGTTGCCATACCAGGCAGTGATGCAACCCGTCAGGATGCTCTCGATGGTGCAGCTGTTAAATATTTTGAGGATCAGAAGACCCATGCCAAATCTTTTCAGTTTCCTGAGGGGGAATAGGTTTTGTCGTGCCCTCTTCATGACTGTCCTGGTGTGCTTGAACCATGTTAGTTTGTTGGTGATGTGGGCGCCAAGGAACTGGAAGCTATCAACCTGCTCCACTACAGCCCTGTCGATGAGAATGGGGGCGTGCTCGGTCCTCTTTTTCCTGTAGTCCACAATCATCTCCTGTTAACATCATACTTTCAAAATCTTACCTAGCAAGCTAGATAAGCAGTCATCAACATGAATCATAAAATCCTTTTCAATCCTTGTCATTTGAAGAGAAATTATAGATAAAAGTATTGGTGCTCATCGGCCATTGGACATAAACATTACACAACAAGTTGCAAATCACAAATTCAACAATGAGTGGTTTGGAAGGAATCAGTGGCTAACTGCAAGTGTTGCAAAGCAATCACTATTTTGCTTCCCCTGCCTGTATGAGGGCACAGGGCGAGACTCAGATGCAGACACAGGATGCAAATTGTTTGAGTCTCTGATATTTATTAGTATCTAAGGGGCAGGCCACCTTCCTGTTCAAGTGAGCACAGCACAACGGTGAGTCCAAAAATGTATTTTACTGTATACTGCTGCATAAATGATGTAACATACCAAGGAGATATGTATACTGTAGCTAATAACGTAATGCTAAGTGTATGTTGTGTAGTAAGCTGTTAGTAGCCCATGTGCCTCACCCTAATAATTTGGTCCCTTTCCCCCTCATAACTTAGACTACTGTTCTGACTTGGTGGTGCCTATAGCCTGTTTTAGAGAAATGTCATCATCAAATATTGTAAGAGCTTTCATTGTCTGCTTATATGCCCCCTTTATTTATCCTACGGTTCTGACTTGGTGTACAGGGAGAATACTGTAAGAACGGCCCATGTTCTGAATTCTGTTGCTGTACATTTCTGTGCTGAACAAATAGTTCTATTGACTATGTCCATCTTAGCTCGCTCATTAATGTCTTAATTGAAATTACGGATTGCCTCTTATCTGCTCCTCGTTCCCTTATGCCGTAGTTTGTACATCTCAATTGTCAGTAGAAACTACATTTGTTTAAGCAAGTCAGCCATATCAGCTATGTTTTTTAAAAAGGCAGTAAATGAGGCTGAATGAACTGTTTCGCTGCCAGAAAAGGTTCCCCTGTTAGCCAGATGTAGCAGTGGTAAGGATTCACTCCATGGTGCTGAAAAGAAAGCTCTGCTGTTAGAACCGCTTTATGTAGGCCCTAACAGTTTGTGGACACCATTTGTCACTGTTATAGTGCAATTCATGTATTGTTTAGTGTTGTGTTGTGTAATGACTTGGCACGCATTAAAAAAAAGTTTGCCCCACCAAGATTTACATGCTAAAATCGCCACTGATAATACTGAACAAAAATATAAACACAACATGTAAAGTGTTGTTCCCATGTTTCAAGAGCTAAAATTATTTATCTCAAATGTTGTACACAAATTTGTTTACATCCCTGTTAATGAGCATTTCTCAAATGCCAAGATAATCCATCCATATCAAGAAGTTGATTAAACAGCATGATCATTACACAGGTGCACCTTGTGCTGGGAACAATAAAAGGCCACTCTAAAATGTGCAGTTTTGTCACACAACACAATGCCACAGATGTCTCAAGTTTTGAGGGAGCGTACAATTGGCATACAGACTGCAGGAATGTCCACCAGAGCTGTTGCCAGAGAATGTAAAATTAATTTCTCTATCATAAGCAGCCTCCAACATTGTTTTAGAGAATTTGGAAATGCATCCATCTGGCCTCACAACCGTAGACCACATGTAACCAGGCCAGCCCAGGACCTCCACATCTGGCTTCTTCACCTGCGGGATCGTCTGAGACCAGCCACCCAGACAGCTGATGAAAAATTTGATTTGAAACTGCGGAGTATTTCTGTCTGTAATAAAGCAATTTTGTGGTGCAATATGAATACTGATTGGCCTGACCTGGCTTCCCAGTGGGTGGGTCTATGCTCTCCCAGGCCCACCCATGGTTGCTACCCTGCCCATAGATTACGGACTAATTTATTTATTTCAATTGACAGATATCTTTATATGAACTGTAACTCAGTAAATTTGTTTAAATTGTTGCATGTTGCGTTCATTCATATTTTTGTTCAGTATATATATCTATATATATTTTACTCAAACCCCCGCTGGCCAGATCCGGCCCGTGGGCCGTATGTTTGTCACCCCCTTTACAGTATATACAATGCTACTACAAACAGATACCCAGGAGACTAAGGGGAGTGTCTGAAATAAAGGCCTGTGAAAGAATGTCATTCCTCAAGCTGTTTTGAACCTGGATGTTAAAATAATTTCACATGTTGCGTGTTTGCAAGAGTTTGGAGGGTCCGGCTGCGTGCGAGCCAGTAGTTCCGCCGATGTTAGCCAGTGAAAAATGTATGTAGTATGTTTTTACTTAGCGTTTGAAATGAGTGACAGACTCAACATCCTCTAACCCATAACCCTTGACCTCAAGCATTATTCACGGGCCACAAAGAAGTGCGCTTGCGGGGCTCACTGGTCGTCTGCTCATGGACTCGCTGCTCTGAATTTATATACCAGTTGTTTTACTTTCTCCAAGCGGAAGAGATGAAAATCAGGACAAGAGCTACCTGCCTGGTTTGAGTTGCACAAGACCAGAGGACACTTGAAATGCTCAGCTGTACTGGTATGCCACTGTAAAACCCAGAACTTCAGAGCAAAATGCAGTACCTTTCTGTTATGATCATGTGTTTTGTTATAACAATGTTAATACAGTGGCTGAGTTTATAAGGAAGTGTATAGGAGATGTAGTACCCACTGTGACTATTAAAACCTACCCTAACCAGAAACCATGGATAGATGATACCATTCGCGCAAAACTGAAAGCCCGAACCACCGCATTTAACAATGGCAAGGCTGTAACTGTTTTTGTGGTCGGATGAGGAAAAGTAGTCGGACCAAAGCGCAGCGTGGTAAGTGTTCATGTTTTTTTATTGAACTGAACACTAATACAAAATAACAAGAGAATAAATGTAACCGAAACAGTCCTGTAAGGTGCAAACACTAAACAGAAAATAACTACCCACAAAAATCATCACCGCTTGGTACAGCAACTGCATCGCCTGCAAGGCTCTCCAGAGGGTGTTGCGGTCTGCCCAACACATTACCGGGGGCAAACTACCGGCCCTTCAGGACACCTACAGCACCCGATGTCACAGGAAGGCCTGCCTGTTCTGCCTGTTCACCCCGCTATCATCCAGAAGGCGAGGTCAGTACAGGTGCATTAAAGCTGGGACAGAGAGATTGAAAAATAGCTTCTATCTCAAGGCCATCAGACTGTTAAACAGCCATCACTAGCACATTAGAGGCTGATGCCTATAGGCATAGACTAGGAATCACTGGCCACTTTAAGGAATGTAACACTAATAATCACTTTAATAATGTTTACATATCTGGCATTACTCATCTCATATGTATATACTGTATGCTATACTATTCTACGGTATCTTAGCCACTTAATGTTTACATATCTGGCATTACTCATCTCATGTGTATATGCGGTTTTCTGTACAATTCTACAGTATCTCATTCACTTAATAATACTTACATATCTTGCATTACTCATCTCATATGTATATACTGTTTTTAGACCATTCCATTCTGACATCACTCATCCATATATATAGAGATATATATATATATATATATATATATATATATATAGTCTTAATTCGTTCCTAAATAGAGTTGTGTGTATTGGGTATATGTTGTGTAATTTGTTAGATATTACTACCTCCTGATTACACTAGTGACCCTATCCCCCGTGCATCCCGCAAAGGAGGAGGTGTTGCTAACATTTACCATAGCAAATTTAAATTTACCCCCCAAAAAATGACGTTTTCGTCTTTTGAGCTTCTAATCATGAAATCTATGCAGCCTACTCAATCACTTTTTATAGCTACTGTTTACAGGCCTCCTGGGCCATATACAGTGTTCCTCATTGAGTTCCCTGAATTCCTATTGGACCTTGTAGTCATAGCAGATAATATTGAAATTTTTGGTGACTTTAATATTCACATGGAAAAGTCCACAGACCAACTCCAAAAGGCTTTCAGAGCCATCATCGACTCTGGAACTACTTACTATCACAGTCATACTCTGGGCCTAGTTTTGTCCGATGGAATAAGTGTTGTGGATCTTAATGTTTTTCTTCATAATCCTGGACTATCGGACCACCATTTTATTACGTTTGCAATTGCAACAAATAATCTGCTCAGACCCCCACCAAGGAGCATCAAAAGTCGTGCTATAAATTCACAGACAACACAAAGATTCCTTGATGCCCTTCCAGACTCCATCTGTCTACCCAAGGACGTCACAGGACAAAAATCAGTTAACCACCTAACTGAGGAACTCAATCTAACCTTGCGCAATACCCTAGATGCAGTTGCACCCCTAAAAATCGAAAAACATTTCTCATAAGAAACTAGCTCCCTGGTATACAGAAAATACCCGAGCTCTGAAGCAAGCTTCCAGAAAATTGGAACGGAAATGGCGCCACACCAAACTGGAAGTCTTCCGACTAGCTTGGAAAGACAGTACCGTGCAGTATCGAAGAGCCCGTACTGCTGCTCGATCATCCTATTTTTCTAACTTAATTGAGGAAAATAAGAACAATCCAAAATGTATTTTTGATACTGTCGCAAAGCTAACTAAAAGGCAGCATTCCCCAAGTGAGGATGGCTTTCACTTCAGCAGTAATAAATCCATGAACTTCTTTGAGGAAAAGATCATGATTATTATAAAGCAAATTACGGACTCTTTAAATCTGCGTATTCCTTCAAAGCTCAGTTGTCCTGAGTCTGCGCAACTCTGCCAGGACCTAGGATCAAGAGAGACACTCAAGTGTTTTAGCGCTATATCTCTTGACACAATGATGAAAATAATTATGGCCTCTAAACCTTCAAGCTGTATACTGGACTCTATTCCAACTAAACTACGGAAAGAGCTGCTTCCTGTGCTTGGCCCTCCTATGTTTAACATAATAAACGGCTCTCTATCCACCGGATGTGTACCAAACTCACTAAAAGTGGCAGTAATAAAGCCTCTCTTGAAAAAGCCAAACCTTGACCCAGAAAATATAAAAAACGATCACCCTATATCCAATCTTCCATTCCTCTCAAATTTTTTAGAAAAGGCTGTTGCGCACAGCCTTCCTGAAGACAAACAATGTATATAAAATGCTTCAGTCTGGTTTTAGACCCCATCATAGCACTGAGACTGCACTTGTGAAGGTGGTAAATTACTTTTTATTGGCATCAGACCGAGGCTCTGCATCTGCCTTCCTGCTCCTGGACCTTACTCCTTCTTTTGATACCATCGATCACCACATTCTTTTGGAGAGATTGGAAACCAAAAATTGGTCTACACGGACAAGTTCTGGCCTGGTTTAGATCTTATCTGTCGGAAAGATATCAGTTTGTCTCTGTGAATGGCTGGTCCTCTGAAAAATCAACTGTAAATTTCTGTGTTCCTCAAGGTTCCGTTTTAGGACCATTATTGTTTTCACTATATATTTTACCTCTTGGGGATGTCATTCGAAAACATAATGTTAACTTTCACTGCTATTCGGATGACACACAGCTGTACATTTCAAAGAAACCTGGTGAATCCCCAAAATTGCCCTCGATAGAAGCCTGTGTTTCAGGCATAAGGAAGTGGATGGCTGCAAACTTTCTACTTTTAAACTCAAAACAGAGATGTTTGTTCTAGGTCCCAAGAAACAAAGAGATCTTCTGTCGAATCTGACAATTAATCTTAATGGTTGTACAGTCGTCTCAAATAGAACTGTGAAGGACCTCGGCGTTACTCTGGACTTTGGTGCGAAAGTGAACATATCAAGACTGTTTCAAGGACAGCTTTTTTCCATCTACGTAACTTTACAAAAATCAGAAACTTTCTGTCCAAAAATGATGCAGAAAAATGCATTTCTTCAAAAAGTATGATCTTTGTCCCCATGTGCAGTTGCAAACCATAGTCTGGCTTTTTATGGCGGTTTTGTAGCAGTGGCTTTTTCCTTGCTGAGCGGCCTTTCAAGTTATGTCGATATAGGACTCATTTTACTTTGGATATAGATACTTTGTACCCGTTTCCTCCAGCATCTTCACAAGGTCCTTTGCTGCTGTTCTGGGATTGATTTGCACTTTTCGCACCAAAGTTCATTAATCTCTAGGAGACAGAACGCGTCTCCTTCCTGAGCAGTACGACTGCTGCATGGTCCCATGGTGTTTATACTTGCGTACTATTGTTTGAACAGATAAACGTTGTACCCTCAGGTATTTGGAAATTTCTTCCAAGTATGAACCAGAATTTTGGAGGTCTACCATTTTTTTCTGAGGTCTTGGCTGATTTCTTTTGATTTTCCCATGATGTCAAGCATGATTTATTCATTTCATTTATCTAATGCTTATATTGCCAGGGTGGGAACACAATCTCCATGTAAAAGTCAACTATCAGAACACCTCAATGTTCTCCCTAGATGATTGTATTGTAAATACTTTATCAAGCTCTGTGGCTCTGAGGCTAACCCAGTACACAAAAAGCCACACACAGGAGAAAAGTGAGTTTACTGGCAGCCATTAACAGAGAACAAGGTCTTGTTAAAGTTAAATACTTCATATATGGAGCCCTGGCGAGGGCCAAAGTCACGGAGCCGAGGGAGCCGCTGCCTGCATGCGTGTGAGAGGAGCAGGAGACCTCCTCGACCACCACCCTCCCCTCCCTGTCCTCCTACCGCCTGCCATTTTAGTGAAGGGTTCATCTTGTTTTAATGATCATTAAGCTTGCTTCCAGATGTTGGCAGGCGACCCGTCCTGACACAGCCCTCTGTGTTCCTACTGCAGCAATCAGAGCACGAGAGAGATGTTAATACACCACACTGTGGATGTCTTGCCTGCTATGTCATTATTTGCCTGGAAAACAATTACAAACACTGCACAGTGTTTATAGTATGTAGCATATGGAGATTATCCTTTTATAGTATCTGTAATGTGCCATTTCAAACAAGCTGTCAAGGGTTTTTCCACCCAGCGGTGTTGTATCTGGGAGGGAGCAGTACATCATCATTATGGATCTGTATTCTGCGTGACTGTAGTAGACATCCAGCTTTAAAACCCCTGAAAAGACAACGATAGGAATAGAATGAATGACCAGACGGATAACAATTATTTATTCTCTTTTATTTTCATTTATATCCATCAAAGCCTTTCCCTTGAATGTGGTCTTCTCAAGGGTTTGAAAACAGCAGATGTGGGAAAGACAAGAATAGCAGCATAATTGTTGCTGAAGGCTGACGGGCTCGTTTGAGTTTGGAGGATGGAGCAAGGCAGACGTGACATGCAGAATCAATACCATCGCTTTTCAAGAATCCACTACCTGCTACGTGAACAGAATGATAACACTCCTTCAAAGCTTAAAATTTAGCCTGCAAATCCTTACTGTAGTCTGTACATTTTGGTTTCTTTGATCCTGTATGCTTTGTTACCTATTGCCCACAGTGGCATTGACAATGTGTGCATCTTAAATGGCACCATATTCCGTATAGTACTGCACTATAAAGGGAATAGGGCACCATTGAGGACACAACTGTCACAGGCGGGACCTGAATCCAGGTCTCCCACGAGAAAAAAACTATGTGTTGATTGTTAGACCAAACGGAGCCCTACTCATGTTCCGCAACACAACCCATTCTTGACCTGGTTCAGGGTCATGGTAGTGGTTGAATTAATGGACCAATCGTGTGAGAGGTGAGGTCCAGGCTCCTGGACAGAAGATGTGAGTGTTGCCGTGGTAACAAGATGCAGAGCATTCCGTTCCATGGTAATTACCCAGGATTCCTCAAGTTCCAGTCATGGCAACAATCACAGGAAGAGGGGTGTCGTGGGAGTGAGGCAGTGCTGCTTTCATTTGGTCCATATTGCTGCCTGCTGCTATTCTCACACTATCTGCCTCTGTGGCTATAGTCCGCTCCTCTGCTGGCTGGCATGCAGATACAGCACTCATCGAGCTGACCCTGGAGAACTGCAAGTGGTTCTTCAGGAAAAAGGGGGAGACTTGCAAGCCAAAGAACACCATCCCAATCGTGAAGCACGGGGTTGGCAGCATCATGTTGTGGGGTGCTTTGCTGCAGCAGGGACTGGTGCACTTCACAAAATAGATGGCATCATGAGAGAGGAAAAATAAGTGGATATATTGAAGCAACATCTCAAGACATCAGTCAGGAAGTTAAAGCTTGGTTGCAATTGGGTCTTCCAAATGAACAATGACCCCAGGCATATGTCCAAAGTTGTGCCAAAATGGCTTGAGGACAACAAAGTCAAGGTATTGGAGTGGCCATCACAAATCCCTGACCTCAATCCTATAGACAATTTGTGGGCAGAACTGAAAAAGCGTGTGCGAGCAAGGAGGCCTACAAACCTGACTCAGTTACACCAGCTCTGTCAGGAGGAATGGGCCAACATTCACCCAACTTATTGTGGGAAGCTTGTGGAAGGCTACCTGAAACGTTTGACCCAAGTTAAACAATTTAAAGGCAATGCTGCCAAATACTAATTGAGTGTATGTGAACTTCTGACCCACTGGGAATGTGATGAAAGAAATAAAACCTGAAATAAAACCTGAAATAAATAATTCTCTCTACTATAAGAATGTGACATTTCACATTCTTAAAATAAAGTGGTGATCCTAACTGACCTAAGACTCGGACTAAATGTCAGGAATTGGGAAAAACAGAGTTTAAATGTATTTTTCTCAGTGTATGTAAACTTCCGACTTCAACTGTATAAAGAGCCCTAATTACATGGAACTTCCTTCCATCTCATATTGCTGAAATAAACAGCAAACCTGGTTTAAAAAAAACAGATAAAGCAACACCGCGCAGCACAACGCCTCTCCCTTATTTTACCTAGATAGTTTGTGTGTATGCATTGATATGTGTGCCTTTAAAAAAAATGTATGTAGTTCTGTCCTTGGGCTGTTCTTGTCTATTGATTATTGTTATTATGTTTTGTGTGGACCCCAGGAAGAGTAGCTGCTGCTTTTACAACAGCTAATGGGGATCCTAATAAACTACAAAATACCAAATACCAAAGTAGCAGTCACAGCAACTGATGCCAACTGCGTTGCGGGATCCAAACTAAAAAGTTAGCTAGCTACTAAGAAACTTTCCAATAGACTTTTAAAACAACAAACTTTCCAATACAGCAAACCGAGCTCTCCCTCGTTCCACGTTTAACAGGAAGTGACAAAGTTCTGCTGACGTCTGCGTTCTGCTGACGTATGCTCTCAATTGTGCAGCTGTAGAACTTGTTTCAGCCTCCTGAGGGGGAAGAGGCACTGTCGGACCCTCTTCACAACTATGTGGGTGTGTGTGGACCATGTTAAGTCCTTAGTGATGTGAACACTGAAGAACTTGAAGCTCTCGACCCACTCCACTACAGTCCAATTGATGTGGATGGGGTGTGCTCACCCCTCCGTTTCCTGTAGTCCACAATCAGTTCCTTTGTCTTGCTGACGTTAAGGGAGAGGTTGTTGTCCTGGCACCACACTGCCAGATCTCTGACCTCCTCCGTATAGGGTGCCCTTCAGGAAGTCCCAGATCCAGTCACAGAAGGAGGTGTTTATTCCCAGAGTCCCAAGCTTGGTGATGAGCTTGAAGGGGACTATGCCTTTGAATGCTGAGCTGTAGTCAATGAACAGCATTCTTACATAGGTATTCATTTTGTTCAGGAGGGTGAGGGAAGTGTGGAGTGTAATAGAGATTGCGTCATCTGTGGATCTGTTGAGGTGGTATGCAAATTGGAGTGGGTCCAGGGTGTTTGGGATGATGGTGTTGATGTGGGCCATGACTAGCTTTTCAAAGCATTTCATGGCTATAGATGTGAGTGCTACAGAGCGATAGTCATTTAGGCAGGTATTTTGGCACGTGACTATGGTGGTTTGCTTGAAAATTGGCAATACAGCCCGGGTCAGAATGAAAATGTCAATGAAGACAGTTGTTAGCTGGTCAGTGCATGCTCTGAGTATGGATCCTGGTATCCCATCTGTCCCCGCGATCTTGAGAATGTTATCATGTTTAAAGGTATTACTCACATTGGCTACGGAGAGTGAGACCACACAGTTGTCAGGAACAGTGGTGCTTGCCTCGAAGCGAGCATAGAAGGCATTTAGCACGTCTGGTAGGGTTGTGTTGCTGGTTCAGTGTTGTTTGCCTCGAAGCGAGCATAGAAGGCATTTAGCACGTCTGGTAGGGTCGTGTTGCTGGTTCAGTGTTGTTTGCCTCGAAGCAGTATAGAAGGCATTTAGCACGTCTGGTAGGGTCGTGTTGCTGGTTCAGTGTTGTTTGCCTCGAAGCGAGCATAGAAGGCATTTAGCACGTCTGGTAGGGTCGTGTTGCTGGTTCAGTGTTGTTTGCCTCGAAGCGAGTATAGAAGGCATTTAGTACGTCTGGTAGGGTCGTGTTGCTGGTTCAGTGTTGTTTGCCTCGAAGCGAGTATAGAAGGCATTTAGCACGTCTGGTAGGGTCGTGTTGCTGGTTCAGTGTTGTTTGCCTCGAAGCGAGCATAGAAGGCATTTAGCACGTCTGGTAGGGTCGTGTTGCTGTGCTGCTCGTGGCTGGATATCCCTTTAAAATCCGTGATACTTTGCACGCCCTGACACATCCGTCCAGCTTCAGAGCCTGCATAGAGGGATTTGATCTTTGTCCTGTATTGATGCTTTGCCTGTTTGATGGCTCGTCTGAGGTCTTAGAAGGATTTCTTATAAGCGTCCAACATAGTGTCCCACTCCTTGAAGGCGGCAGCTCTAGCCTTTAGCTCAGAGCGGATGTTGCCTGTAATCCATGGCTTCCGGTTCGGGTTATGTAAGAACGGTCACTGTTGGGATGACATCGTCAATGCACTTATTTATATAAGCCGATGTGGTAAACTCCTCAATTTTATCGGATAAATCCCGGAACAAATTCCAATCTGTGCTAGCGAAACAGTCCTGTAGCTTGACCTGGTTGAGAACGGAGCAATGGGACCACACTGCATAGATTGAGTAGTAGTGAGTAGAGTTGATATATAGATTATAGAGCAAAGTATCAAGCTTAATATATATGTTTATCCCAAAGTGTTGAGATATTAATAGGCTGTTAACAGATGGTAAAACGTTGGTTGTAGATTGCAGATGTACTCAGCACTACTCAAGTATTCCTTTTAGGAATGAAATACATCAGCTATATCTATTGGTAGTAGTTTAGCTATATGGACAAAAGACAGAAACAGAAGGGAGATACTTCTGATCTGTCATAATCGTTTATCCTCCCCAGTAGAACCTGGATAGGGGAACAGATTTTAACATATTTTACCCAACTTATTAGTACTTTGCATATAGACGTGGGGCACTTATTAATCTAGACCTCATCCTCAAGGAATATCTGGTGTTAGTGATTTGGTTTCTTAAGATTGCAATAAAATGTGTTTTGGCAGAGTAGAAGATATGAAACAGTATTTACTCCAGTGGAGGCTGGTGACTTGAAAAATTGAGGAGGATGGGAGATCCACGGTAGAAACGCGGAATGCATAATAATGTGATTATGTTTGTGTATGTGATTAACTCTACGTACAGTAATAAGAGAAAATTGATAGGGGTACTCACAGTGCTTGGAGAGGAAACATTCAATGTGCCAGTGGATGAGCGGCACATGAGCCGTGGCTTCAGTTCATGTCAGGAGAGAGTAGACAATGGTAATGGAGTGGAGCTGTCCTCACCTCTTAATCAGAGAACAGGAGGGGACTTAGCTGTAAATACAAATAGCAGATGCATTCCATTGGGGCCCCACATCAACACTGGAGACCCCAAGGGTGCATTCTCAGCCCTCTCCTGTACTCCCTGTTCACCCATGACTGCATGGCCATGCACGCCTCCAAGTCAATCATCAAGTTTCCATCCGACACTACAGTGGTAGGCCTGATTACTAACAACAACGAGACGGTCTACAGGGAGGAGGTGAGGGCCCTCAGAGTGTGGTGTCAGGAAAATAACCTAATAATTCATTCAACATCAACAAAACAAAGGAGATGATTGTGGACTTCAGGAAACAGCAGAGAGAGCATCCCCCCATCCACATCGACGGGACAGTTGTGGAGAAGGTGGAAGGTTTTAAGTTCCTCGGCGTACATATCACGGACAAACTGAAATGGTCCACCCACACAGACAGCGTGGTGAAGAAGGCGCAACAGCGCCTCTTCAACATCAGGAGGCTGAAGAAATGTGGCTTGTCACCTAAAACACTCACAAACTTTTACAGATAAACAATCGAGAGCATCCTGTCGGGCTGTATCACCGCCTGGTACGGCAACTGCTCCGCCCACAACCGCAAGGCTCTGCAGAGGGCAGTGCGGTCTGCACAACGTATCACTGGGGGCAAACTACCTGCCCTCCAGGACACCTTCAGCACTTGATGTCACAGGAAGGCCATAAACATCATCAAGGACAACAACCACCTGAGCCATTGCCTGTTCACCCCGCTATCATCCAGAAGGCGAGGTCAGTATAGGTGCATCAAAGCTGGGACCGAGAGACTGAAAAACAGCTTCTATCTCAAGGCCATCAGACTGTTAAACATCCATCACTAACATAGAGTGGCTGCTGCCAACACACAGACTCAAATCTCTGACCACTTTAATAAATTGAATAAATCGATTTAATAAAGGTATCACTAGCCACTTTAAATAACGCCACTTTAATAATGTCTACATATCCTACATTACTCATCTCATATGTATATCCTGTATTCTATACCATCTATTGAATCTTGCCTTTGCAGCACGGCCATCACTGATCCATATATTTATATCTACATATTCTTATTTATCCCAATACATTTGTGTGTATAAGGTAGATTATCTGTTAGATATTATTGCACTGTCAGAACTAGAAGCACAAGCATTTCACTACACTCGCATTAACATCTGCTAACCATGTGTATGTGACCAATGAAATTTGATTTGATTTGATTGCAGCTGCTTCATCGTAGGTTTGAACAAGTTTTTCCGTGAAGTTAAACTCAGACTGCGCATCTCGCCCACTTGACACATCAAAGTATCCCAAGAAACGTTCCTGAATAAAACCCTGATCATCCACATACCTGACGATAACTGACAACTGCAAGCAGACTGGTTCCACCATAGGTCCCAGAGTAGTCAGACTGGTGCCACCATAGGTCCCAGAGTAGTCAGACTGGTGCCACCATAGGTCCCAGAGTAGTCAGACTGGTGACACCATAGGTCCCAGAGTAGTCAGACTGGTGCCACCATAGGTCCCAGAGTAGTCAGACTGGTGCCACCATAGGTCCCAGAGTAGTCAGACTGGTGCCGCCATAGGTCCCAGAGTAGTCAGACTGGTGCCGCCATAGGTCCCAGAGTAGTCAGACTGGTGGCTCCATAGGTCCCAGAGTAGTCAGACTGGTGCCACCATAGGTCCCAGAGTAGTCAGACTGGTGCCACCATAGGTCCCAGAGTAGTCAGACTAGTGCCACCATAGGTCCCAGAGTCGGGGGGGCAATTCTACCCCCTTGGGGCCTTGAGTTTTTCCTTATCTGTTAATAACCTAATCAGGAAAACTCTGGACCCTATGAGGTATGACAGTGTTTAATCAGTTTTATAAGGGCTTTGATGGAACCAGTTTTTCCTAATCAGGTCACATGGTTTTAAAAAACTGGAAAAAACTTCTGGCCCTGGGGGGAATGAAAACCCTGTCAAACTGCAGCTACCTTATACTTGTTCATATGAATTGTATTTAGACTAGAAATGGAGGGGGATTTCCTCTACCCAGACACAGACAACAACTGATAGACAATAGAACTCACATGGCTGAGCTGGCTTTATGCATGTTTGCATCATGCAGGCCTATGCAACTTGTAGGCCTTATAAAACATTTACTCACATCTGTCATCACTATTATGTTGATTCATTAATTCCAGTTAATAATTTTGGATTAAAGCGTATAGGCAGTCTAGCCAGCCCAATTTTGAATATTAACCAAATTTGATCACATTCACATTTTCTCCTGACACACAAGTTAACTATAAATACATAACGTTACCAATTAGTCAGATCTCTAATGTTTAGGTGTCGCCCAGGCTGCTGCAACATTTATGTAATGAGTTTTTGCTTGTCTGTCCGGAGTGATTGTGTGTTGTCATCTTTTCTAAATAAATACCAGAGGAAAGTGGAAAGCCTACTTGAGGCAGCGTCAACCTCTCTCATTAATGTAACTTTGAATGAATGATGAGATGGAAGATATCAAATCATTCTGAATTGATTTCGACATCCCAGAAAAGACAGTAGAAAGTTCCGTAATGTTCAGCAAGTAAAGCATCGTAACTTGCAATTACTGATGAAAGATCCTTGTAGTTTAAATTGTTAGCAGAACTCTCCCTCTCGTTGGGTCCTCTAAAAGCCTATTTGTTCAGGCCCCAGAACGCAGTGATAAGCCGCTAGAGAACATCCCTGTTTCTTCTGACTTTCTCGTTGTGTTGCACAGTTTGAATACGCAGACCTTCGTCATGATCGATGCGTTTTTTTCCCAGACACTGATGTGGGCATTTACAGTGGGGCAAAAAAGTATTTAGTCAGCCACCAATTGTGCAAGTTCTCCCACTTAAAAAGATGAGGCCTGTAATTTTCATCAGAGGTACACTTCAACTATGACAGACAAAATGAGGGGGGGAAATCCAGAAAATCACATTGTAGGATTGTTAATGAATTTATTTGCAAATTATGGTGGAAAATAAGTATTTGGTCACCTACAAACAAGCAAGATTTCTGGCTCCCACAGACCTTCTTTAAGAGGCTCATCTGTCCTCCACTCGCTACCTGTATTAATGGCACCTGTTTGAACTTGTTATCAGTATAAAAGACACCTGTCTTTTATACTTTGCATGGATTTTCACTGAGGAGGATGGTCCTCCCCTTCCTTTTCTGAGGACCCTCCGCTTACTCAGTGTGTTTATCCTGTTTATCCCCCCCCCTCTCTCTTTTTTGTTCAGTGTAGGCTCAGAACTGTAAAAAAAACTGTCAAGAGGAAGTGGGAGTTTTCACTTTTAGAACAGTTCCCTGACAAGAGAGAAAATCAGAAAACAGATCAAATGGATGAAAGGCAGACATCTTACTCTCCGAAGTATTGGGATCTCAGTGCTCCATTTCACACTCCTTTTACCCTTCCTTCTTACCTTCAGAATTTTTGCAGGCCTCTTGGGGACCACAGAGAAGGCCTGAACTGGAGAGTGGGAACAAAGAGAATGGGTATAAATACTTTTTTTATTATTTTTTTTAAATATATTAACCCATCCTCTTTGTAGGACCAAAAAATAGTGCCGTGGTTTTGACCATGGCACATAGAGCTCTGTTCAAGAGTACTAACTATAGAGTAACTGGCACAATGGTCCTTCTCCAAAAATGATTTTCTTATTCCTCTCCATTCCTCCTCATTAACAGGAGTGTTGCTGTGGTTCACAGGCTGCTTGATGTGTCAGTCTGCCATTCTGACCCTGTGGATGCCATGAGAGCCTGATGCCTATAAAACCCAACCAGGGAATTCACTAACCAGGAGGAGAGTAGTTGCCACCCCCCCCCCCACATACACACACACACACACATACACACACACCACACCCCACCAATTCACCTGCAACAACAGACCATCAGACCTATGACTAGTCAGACACAGTTCCCAGTAAACACACTGAGCAATTTAGACGTTGTAAATCCCACAAAGGGCCTGTTGGCATTTTCACTGAAGCGTTAAACCCCTTTTTAATGTTGTTTTTTTTAGCTCTAGCTAGCTACCTGTGGTTGGCACACAGAGGGTTGTGAACAGGGGTCTTGCACGCACGTAGCAGCAGCAGCAGCAATGGGAGATCTTTTAGTTCTTTTATGTGTTTGCTTACTTTACCTTTATTGCTGATGCTTTTTCCCTCTCTGATCACCCATATATTTTTATTTCACAGTGTTGTGGAAGCTACAATCTTAGTCTTACAGGACCATGAATGTTTCATTTTCACCCTGTAAATCATATACATTTAGCCCGATAAGAACGGTAGATTTTATGCTGTCCTATTTGGGTAAAATACTAATTTGAATATTATTGTATTTTTTTTAATCTTCTCCCTGTAAGATTGAAAGTCATTATGAAATACTGTCAGAGGAATATTGAAAACTAGACAGAACCCCCTCTTAGACAGATCTGAGCTATGAGGTCCCACCTGGGGTGATAGACTCCTCAAAATCCTTTTGATAGAAATGTCTCGAACAAAGATGCTCTGTTCCTTCTGTGTCTGGTGTTCTGCTCCTCGGATAACTTACATGTTTCAAAAGGTGGTTTAGTAGAGCAATATAACATGTTTGGGAACCGAGATCTAGAATATGTCAGAAGACTTCCAGCTAAGCCTCTCGGGTGGCTTAGGGATGTCCTTGTCTCATCGCGCACCAGCGACTCCTGTGGCGGGCCGGGCGCAGTGCGCGCTAACCAAGGTTGCCAGGTGCACGGTGTTTCCTCAGACACATTGGTGCAGCTGGCTTCCGGGTTGGATGCGCACTGTGTTAAGAAGCAGCGCGGCTTGGTTGGGTTGTGTATCGGAGGACGCATGGCTTTCAACCTTCGTCTCTCCCGAGCCCGTACGGGAGTTGTAGTGATGAGACCAGATAGTAGCTACTACAACAACCTTAGTCTCTCCCGAGCCCGTACGGGAGTTGTAGTGATGAGACCAGATAGTAGCTACTACAACAACCTTCGTCTCTCCCGAGCCCGTACGGGAGTTGTAGCGATGAGACAAGATAGTAGCTACTAACAATTGGATACCATGAAATTGGGGAGAAAAGGGGGTAAAATTCAAAACAAAAAAACAAAAAAAAGAAGTCTTCCAGCTAGACAGTAGCTGTCAGAGGGATTGGACCAGTAGTAATATTGAACCAGATGTACTGTGCATTGCTACTGGCCTCAGGAGGATAACAAACAACCCACTGAAACCACTCCTGAGTTCAAATACAGAACTAAACCCGGTTGTTAATTAAAGTATTTTGACGGACGGACCTCAATGAAGTGAAGCAGTGTTCACTCCTCACTACTGATGACTGTAGTAGTTTTGCTTGGACCGAGGAATGCAATAAAAGTAGTGTGGATTGAACCATAGAAGCCTTGGAATGGCAATGGGAAACAGAAAATTAAAGACCTTGGAATCTCATTTGATGGAATTGAAACAAAACTTCTTGGAACAATTCAAGCTGGGAATGTTGGACAAATCAGTTTCTCCTATTTTCATTGATTTCTTATAGAATGTGCAGAACTTTGAGGCACAGTACTCTATAGCTACAACTACACCATAGTGGTAGGTTTTCTCATGTTTTTAACAACTTCTCAGAGGCAAATACAACCTTTTGTACAGCACATGTTTTTATGCACATCATACAGGATGGTCCTCCTCTATATGAACATTTACATTGCCGTGTTGAATTCGGTTTGGGATGCATTAATACAGAATAGCAGGAAATAGCTGTCATATCAGAGAGATGATATCAGGTAGGCTCATAACCAGTGACTTTGCCCTTCTAAACAGCAGCTTGAATACTACATCACTGCTATTGACTCTACCGGGGAATCATATCACTCACACTCCCTAGTCCCTACAGCACCCTGTGGGAGATTATGATTCCTTTACTCTAACATATACTGTACATATACTGCCTTGTAGATTGCAATCAGCAGGCTAATTTATACTGTGCTACTGAAACACTTAATCTGTGTCCAAAATGGCACCCAATTCACTGTATAGTGCATTACTTTTGACCAGAGCCCATAGAGTTCTGGTAATATGTAAAGAATAGGGTGCGATTTGGGACAGTTTCTATGTGATATCCTGTTCATTCTTTCTCTAGTTCCCTGAGATAATGTTAAGAATAACATCCTCCTGGACCAGGCACAGTTCCCAGACACAGTCCCCAGACACAGTCCTCAGACACAGTCCCCAGACACAGTCCCCAGACACAGTCCCCAGACACAGTCCTCAGACACAGTCCCCAGACACAGTCCCCAGACACAGTTCTCTCTCAGACTCCCTCTGCTCCTGTTAGAGACCCACAGAAATATACATGCAGGAAAGGGGGATGAGAGAAGAGAGGAGGAGAGGGGCCTGTTAACTCCAGCATTGTGTCTGACCTCCCTTTCCCTCTTTCTCTTCCTTATCACGTGGAAACACATGGCAGACTGTACTGTAGAAGGGATCTGCCTCCCTCTCATCTGGCCCTCTGTAGCAGGCCAGATGTAATGAAGCATCTAAACAGCCAGCAGACACAGCATGTGCTGATTAATACCTCCCTCTTTGTGTTTGTCCCAAACGGCACCCTATATTCCCTGTATAGCCCACTACTTTTGAGGCTAGGGTTAAGGTTGAACCGGGATATAGACATGAAGCTAGGGTTAGGGTTAGAGTTGTGGAAGATTGAGGCTAGGGTTAGGTTTAGTGGTGTGGTTAAGGTTTGGACTGGAATGTGGACATGAGAACCCTTTTTGGTTCCAAGTAGAACCCTTTCCCCAGAGGGTTCTACATGGAACCCAAAAGAGTTCTACCTGGAACCAAAAAGTGTTCTCCTATGGGAAAGTCAAAAAAGCCTTGGAACCCATTTTTCTAAGAGTGTCCTGTCACATGTCCAGGCATTACCACACTGTGATTTACGGCCATGGTCATCTCCTCCTAAACCCCATCCCAAGCCCTATCCCAGCAAGATCCAGTTATCAGACCCCCTCTTCTCCCAGCCCCAGAACCATCCCAAGCCCCATCCCAACCCTCATCCCACCCCCAGACCCCCTCTACCTCTCCCCCTAAGCCTTAGGCCCTCGACGGCACCAGGCCATCCAGTCCCACATCTCCAGGCCCTCCAACTCCTCGCCAGATCCCGTCACACCTCCAGGCATTAACCACACAGCTATTTACAGCCGTGGCTGATATGACTGACATGTGTAATGCCTGAAGTACAGACCCTCTGCATCGCCCTGATAGTAAAAGAGCCATTTTGCAAGACCATTCTTTCCTGCCACACTTTATGAGATGCACTCTTTGGCTGGCACCCCCAAAATGCTGAAAGATCTAAAACCACCAGGGCTATTTAATGCATTTTAAAGAATCTGGAAAAAATATTTGGGAGCTCAGATGAATATGGAGAGAACTCACAGACAGGAGAGGAGGTATTTTGAAATAATCATTAGTACATCTAAAACGGTCCGGCAAAGTTATCATTATATCAAATGATTTAGCTGAATAGGGCCACTAGTGCTAAAAGTAGATCAGTAAGAACAGGATCTATAGTTCTTCCAGGGCTCCAACAAACATACATCATCTTTACACACACACACACACAAATGCACATATGTGCATGCGCAAACGCACACATAGCCCTAAAATAGAAACCTTTTCTCTTCTACTCCTCTCTCTGTCTTGAAGTTCTCTCCTCCTCACACCACATCTGTATAATCAAACACATGCTGGGATACAGTAACAAACAAACAACTAGCCAATGAAATGCAAATGGGGCTGAAAAGTGTTTGTAGACAGCCAATGCACTCTTACTCCCACACAACTTATGTTTTTGCAGTATATGCTATTGTTACTTCTTTACCACTACTACTACTACTACTACAGTTCTACAACTACTACTACTACTCTACTAGGCAACTTATATTACCAATCTTCTACTACTACTGATACTCTACTACTACTACTACTGCTATTACTACTACTACTGCTATTACTACTACTACTACTACTGCTACTACTACTGCTACTCTTTCTACTACTACTACTACTTCTACTACTACTACTGCTTCTCTATTTCTACTACTACTAATCCTACTACTACTACTACCGCTACTCTATTTCTACTACTACTACTGCTACTCTTTCTACTACTACTACTACTACTACTACTACTACTACTCTTTCTACTACTACTACTACTTCTACTACTACTACTGCTTCTCTATTTCTACTACTACTAATCCTACTACTACTACTACCGCTACTCTATTTCTACTACTACTACTGCTATTCTTTCTACTACTACTACTACTACTACTACTACTACTACTTACATTTACATTTACATTTAAGTCATTTAGCAGACGCTCTTATCCAGAGCGACTACTACTACTACTACTACTTCTACTACTACTACTGATACTCTACTACTACTACTACTGCTATTACTACTACTACTGCTATTACTACTACTACTACTGCTACTCTTTCTACTACTACTACTACTTCTACTACTACTACTGCTTCTCTATTTCTACTACTACTAATCCTACTACTACTACTACCGCTACTCTATTTCTACTACTACTACTGCTACTCTTTCTACTACTACTACTACTACTACTACTACTTCTACTACTACTACTACTACTTCTACAACTACTACGACTACTCTATTTCTACTATTATTACTACTACTACTACTACTACTACTACTACTACTACTGCTACTGATACTATTACTGCTACTACTACTGCTACTACTACTACTACTGCTACTCTATTTCTACTACTACTACTACTACTACTACTACTACTACTACTACTGCTGCTACTACTACTGCTACTACTCTTTCTACTTCTACTGCTACTACTACTACTGCTTCTCTATTTCTACTACTACTAATCCTACTACTACTACTACTACTACTGCTACTCTATTTATACAACTACTACTACTACTACTACCACTACAATTCGACTACTTCTACTACTACTACTAATCCTACTGCTACTACTACTGCTACTCTATTTCTACTACTACTACTACTACTGCTTCTCTATTTCTACGACTACTAATCCTACTACTACTACTACTGCTACTCTATTTATACAACTACTACTACTACTACTACCACTACAATTCGACTACTACTACTACTAATCCTACTGCTACTACTACTACTACTGCTACTCTATTTCTACTACTACTACTACTACTACTACTCTATTTCTACTTCTATTACTACTGCTACTATTTTTCTACTACTACTACTACTATTAATACTACTGTTGCTAATATTAATACTACTACTACTGCTGCTGCTACTCCTTTTCTACTACTACTACTACTACTACTACTATTAATACTACTGTTACTAATACTACTACTACTACTACTGACTGCTACTGTATGTTCAGGTCATCCTCTCACTCCTCAGGTAAAGCCATTAGATTAGACCAAGCCAACACTGTGAAACCCCATGCATCAGCTGTAACTGACCATTTTATTCAATGATAAACTACACCGGATTTAGATGACCCCGGACCATTATTCATGCGTGATTTTAACAAGTCTAACACAGGTCTTGGTGCTGCAGACTAATCGTTAAATATACCCTCCCTCCACCTATCTCCTCTCTAGACGTACGTAGGGAGGTAGTATAACTCTCTCCCTTTCTTCTCCTTTTACATCTCTGTAAAATGGCACCCTTTTTCTCCATATGCACTAGTTTTGACCAGGGTCCATTAGGTTCTGGTCAAAAGTAGTGCACTATGTAGGGAATAGGGTGCCACTTGGGATGCAGCCCCCTCTACCCCAACACCCTCTCTCCTCTTACTCCTCTGTCTCCAAGACCATCTCACCGGTTCTCCCTGAGCATTCATTACTAGATCTGTGATCTGTACTTCTGGGGGAGGAAACCTTTTATATGCCATCCTCCAAACAGACATGCACACTTGGCACCCTACTTTAATGGAGGTGTCTGGTCTGGATATAGAGTTCAAATATGACATTTCTCTCTCTCTCTCTCTCTCTCTCTCTCTCTCTCTCTCTCTCTCTCTCTCTCGCGGTCAACAAGGGAGATTAATAAATAACCTATGTGTTATGTTGGATTTAAGAACACAGAAGTAAAGATATGAAGACAGAAGTAAAGGGTAAAGACCAGAGGCCTCATTTATCAATCATGCATAGCCACAAATCTGTGCTTAAACGATGCGTGGGATCATTTCCATGCAAAATGTGAGATTTATCAATATGAATGTGTGCATACATTTATGAACAGCCATGACCATGCAACCGCACAGTGCCAAATAGTGGAACAAAGGAACTACTTGTCAAGAATTTGAGAAAAATATATGTTGACAATTTGTGAAATTGTCAGTGGTGTAAAGTACTTAAGTAAAAATACTTTGAAGTACTACTTAATTCGTTTTTTGGGGGTATCTGTACTTTACTTTACTATTTATATTTTTCACAACTTTTACTTTTACTCCACTACATTCCTACAGAAAATATGTTTTTTTTACTCCATTAGATTTTTCCTGGCACCCAAAGTACATTTCAAATGTTCAGGCTGGACAACAATATGGTCCAATTTACACCTATCAATATAATGTGTTGTCATCCCTACTGCCTCTGATCTGGCGGAATCACTAAACACAAATGCTGCGTTTGTAAATTGAGTGTTGGATTGTACCCTTCTCTGTCTGTAAATTTAAGAAACAAAAAATGTAACCTGGGAAATATGGTAAAATCACTCTGTGGATCAAATCAAATCAAATCAAATCTATTTATATATCCCTTCGTACATCAGCTGATATCTCAGAGTGCTGTACAGAAACACAGCCTAAAACCCCAAACAGCAAGCAATGCAGGTGTAGAAGCACGGTGGCTAGGAAAAACTCCCTAGAAAGGCCAAAACCTAGGAAGAAACCTAGAGAGGAACCAGGCTATGTGGGGTGGCCAGTCCTCTTCTGGCTGTGCCGGGTGGAGATTATAACAGAACATGGCCAAGATGTTCAAATGTTCATAAATGACCAGCATGGTCGAATAATAATAAGGCAGAACAGTTTAAACTGGAGCAGCAGCATGGCCAGGTGGACTGGGGACAGCAAGGAGTCATCATGTCAGGTAGTCCTGGGGCATGGTCCTAGGGCTCAGGTCCTCCGAGAGAGAGAAAGAAAGAGAGAAGGAGAGAATTAGAGAACACACACTTAGATTCACACAGGACACTGAATAGGACAGGAGAGTACTCCAGATATAACAAACTGACCCTAGCCCCCCGACACATAAACTACTGCAGCATAAATACTGGAGGCTGAGATATTCTTATTGTTTTAGAAAGACATAGGGAAAAGGGTATCTAGTTGAGATACAGGACCCTGGCTACCATTGCTAACAGTGTTGTCCAGGTGTTCAAGTCATCACAGTTCTACAGGGTGTTTTCAGGTTATATCAGCTGTTAGGATCTGGGACGTGATTTACAGCAGAGTCACTGTCTTTCTTGTTGCTTTGCCTTTGTATATTAATGCGTATCTAGAATTGCAGTACAAAGTCAGTAAACGGTCAAGTCGTAGGGAAAAAGATGGAGCAACCAACCGTTACATACCACATTACATTTGACTGGGTCTAGGTCATCCATGTACAGTCATTCTCCTTTTCACTTGGTTTTCCTCTGTAAAGTACCGTTGGGTATTTTGTCAGTTGTCTGTGTTTGAAGATGACATGTAGTAATGGAAATGGTTTTCCATGGTAACTCATATAGTGTTGTATTGCAGCTGTTTCTGTCAGTTTGTCTGAAGGGTTTTCAATTGGCCAATCAGAGGGTGAAACCCTGGTCTAGTTGTGTGGAGAACTGGAAAATGTAATCGGTCACTGATGAGCCGCTATGCTGTGTGTGTGTGTGTGTGTGTGTGTGTGTGTGTGTGTGTGTGTGTGTGTGTGTGTGTGTGTGTGTGTGTGTGTGTGTGTGTGGCACCAAACTCTCGACCATAGACTTATCTTTCACAGTGCACCACCCTCAACACGTTGGAAAGAATATAAAACTAACATTAACCGGGTAGTTTGAGCCCTGAATGCTGATTGGCTGACAGACGTAGTATATCAGACCGTGTACCACGGGTATGACAAAACATTTATTTTTACTGCTCTAATTACATTTTTAATTAGCCAACCAAGCCACACTGCTTCTTGACACAATGCACATCCCCAACCCGGAAGTACCAATGTGTCAGAGGAAACACCATACACCTGACGACCTGGTCAGCATGCACTGTGCCCAGCCCACCACAGGAGGCACTAGTGCACAACGAGACAAGGATATCCCTGCCAGCCAAACCCTCCCTAACCCGGATGACACTGGGCCAATTGTGCACTGCCCCATGGGCCTTCCGGTCACGGCTGGCTCGAACAGAGCCTGGGCTCAAACCCAGAATGTCTGGTGGCACAGCTAGCACTGTGATGCAGTGCCTTAGACCACCTGGGAGGCCGCTACGTTGTTAACCAGTTTATAATAGCAGTAAGGCACCTCGGGGGTTTGTGGTATATGGCCAATATACCATGGCTAACGGCTGTATCAGGCACTCTGCATTGTGTCGTGCTTAAACAGCCCTTAGCCGTGGTATATTTGTCTTATACATACACCCTTGTGCCTTATTGCTTAATTATACACCCAGTGAATATAGGCTGCTTATGCACCAGCTTTACAGAGAGGAGGAACATATTACTTATCTCACCTGAAAGAAAGTGAGGGAAAAACAGAGATATTCTGCCAGTAGTTTATGGACGAAACCACCCAATCATGGAAGCATGGGGATGGTGTTTGAAGCTGAGTGGCAGTTGTTTAAACGTCAGCTTGTGTGTGTCTCAAATGACCCTATTCCCTATGTAGTGCACTGAATTTGGACAGAGCCCTATGGGTGCCATTTGGAACGCAATTGGTGTGTCCAGATAAGGCCAGAAGAAACCTGTCTCTAAACAGCGATGATGAATTTTGTTCAGGTCCAGGGTATGGGAGGTTTACATGCAGTAGTGACACACTGTTGGGCCCGCTCCACTCCTCTACACTTCTCTTTGATTTGCCCATTCTGCTGCTGGCCCACTGGTATCCAGGTCTGACTGTGGCGTAACAATACAAACCACATTCTGTATCCAGAACTACATCCCAAACGGCACCCTAGTGCACTACTTTTGACCAGGGTCCATAGGGCTTTGGTCAAAAGTAGTGCACTATGTAGGGAATAAGGTGCCACTTAGGATGTAACCTAGATCTGGGGTGTAACAATACAAACCAGATTCTGGCTCCCTTATAGCCATGCCAGATGGACAGCATACCAGTCAAACCAGTCCTTCTAGTATAGGAAACACACACTGGTAGCTGTAACAGGCTCCATCCAGAACTCATAAGGACCACCTGGGAACAGTAGAGTGTTGGTGCTACTGTATTGTAAAATAACATACTGGTGATAAAATGTGTGCATTGTTAGCTGTGATTTCATTGGGTTGCAGGCTGCATCCCAAATGTCATCCTTTTCCCTATGTAGTGCACTACTTTTGACCAGAGCCAATACCTTTGACCAGAGCCCATGAAAAGTAGTGCACTATATAAGGAATAAGGTGCCATTTGGGACACAGTCGCAGTCGAATGGTTTCTCTCTAATCCGTAGTGACAGTTTCTGGCTCGGGGGTCAATTAAAGCATAAACCCACTAGGTTCTGTAATACATGGTGTTGGGTGGGAAAGACCAACAACAATGGTAGATTCTGTTACCATTATGCTACATACTTATGGGTTCCCCTGTACTCTAGCTATTATTCTCAATGCAATTGGTAGTAAAGTCAGGTGCTCCTTCCAAGGGTTCATCCAAGAGTTCTTTCCCTACACACACATAACCAAACACACACACACCTGAGGATCAGAGTGCTGGAAACCTTCCTGAGGATTTAGTGGGGTGTTGGTGGAGCTGCAAAGCTGAGCGAGTCAAAATTTTAAATGTCACATTAACTAAGTAATATATAGGCTGTTACATACATCCAATGTGGGTGAGGTCACCACACAGTGACCTTGAAATACTAATAACACATTTTTTTTGTGTGATTTGTTTTATCTCCAATGCGTGTTCGTGTTTTTGTGTGTGTGCTCGTGTGTGTGTTCTGAACACAGCCCAGTGTAGGTGGTCAGTCTGGTGAAGGTTAGAGCCAACTGTAAGGGATTATCTCTCTGTAGAAAAAGATATGTCACGGGTCAAACCCATAAAATTAGATGCATTCTTCCAATGGTAGCTACAATGTTGTCTTCTGTAGGGCAGCATACTGAAGCCCTCCCCTCACATCAATTGTAGTGAAGCTACTAGGTTTTTGGAGGATTTCCTGTGTGATATAAAAAGTGTGAAAGGGACCTTGGATCCTCCTTATATGCAGTCTGCTGGCTCATCCTGTAAAATTACTGTTGATAAGGAAAGGAAAAAAGCTACAGCCCACTACAGCTGAGTGCTATATACAGTATTGGGCTGCATCCCAAATGACACTCTATTCCCTATAAAGTGCACTACTTTTGACCAGAGACTTATGGGCCCTCTTCAAAATCAGTGCACTGAATAGGGATTATGGTGCCATTTGGGACACATATTTAGACAGTATCTACTGAGGTGGGGAATCAAGCTGTAAAGTGAAAGCAGATGGAGCAAAAGGCTGGAATATTTTCCACTTGAAGTATACTGCTGGTGTTAGGGCCTCCCTCTCTTTCTTTCTGCAATTGCCATACCAGGCGGCGATACAGCCTGACAGCATGCTCTGATTCAGAGGGGTTGGGTTAAATGCGGAATATTCATTTGAGTTGAATGTATTTCAGTTGTGCAACTGTATCCCCTTTCCCTTTCAATGGTGCATCTGTAGAAGTTTGTGAGGGTCTTAGGGTCCAAGCCAAATTTATTCAGCCTTCTGAGGTTGAAGAGGTGCTTTTGTACCTTCTTCACCACACTGTCTGTGTAAATGGACCTCTTCAGGTTGTCAGTGATGTGCACGTTAAGGAACTTGAAGCTTTTCACCCTCTCCAGTGCGGCCCCATCAATGTGGATTGGGGCATGCTCTCTCTGCTGTCTCCTGTAGTCCACGAATAGCTCATTTGTTTTGTTGACGTTGAGGGAGAAGTTATTTTCCTGGCACCACTCTGCTAGGGCCCTCACCTCCTATGTAGGCTGTTTTGTCATTGTTGGTAACCAGGCCTACCACTGTTGAGTCATCAGCAAACTTGATGATGGAGTTGGAGATGTGCGTGGCCACGCAGTCGTGGGTCAACAGGGAGTAAAGGAGAGGGCTGAGCACTCACCCTTGTGGGGCTCCCACATTGAGGATCAGCGTGGTTGAGATGTTGTTGCCTACCTGAGGTTGGCCATTCGGAAGTCCAGGATCCAGTTGCACAGGGTGGGGTTAAGACCCAGGGCCCCGAGCTTAGTGATGAGCTTCGAGAGCACTATGGTGTTGAAGGCTGAGCTTCTTACATGCAGTAGGTATTCCTCTTGTTCAGATAGGATAGGGCAGTGTGCAGTGCGATGGCGAATGTGTCATCCGTGAATCTGTTGGGACGGTATGCAAATCGTAGTGGGTCTAGGGTGTCAGGTAAGGTGGAGGTGATATGATCCTTAACTAGCCTCTCAAAACCCTTCATGATGACAGAAGTGAGTGCTACTGGGCGATAGTAATTTAGTTCAGTTACCTTCACTTTCTTGGGTACAGGAACAATCGTGAAGCAAGTGGGGATTGAAATTGAATATGTCCATAAACACTCCAGCCAGTTGTCTGCACATGCTCTGTCGCACCCTGATCTGTTTCACCTGTCTTTGTGCTTGTCTCCACCCCCCTCCAGGCGTCGCCCATCTTCCCCATTATCCCCTGTGCATTTATACTTGTGTTCTCTGTTTGTCTGTTGCCAGTTCGTCTTGTCCTGTCAAGCCTACCAGTGTGTTTTTTTTACTCCTGTTTCCTTGAACCCCTGTTTTCTAGTTTTGATCATTCTGCCTGGCCCCGACCCTGAGCCTGCCTGCCGCTCTGTACCTCTTGTCAATGCCCTGGATTACTGACCTCTGCCTGGCCCCTACCCTGAGCCTGCCTGTTGCTCTGTACCTTTTGTCACTGCCCTGGATTACTGACCTCTGCCTGGCCCCGACCCTGAGCCTGCCTGTTGCTCTGACCTTACGGACTCTGCCCTGGACTACCGACCCCTGTCTGCCCTTGACCTGTCTTTTGCCTGCCCCCTGTTTATATAATAAACGTATGTTATTCGAATGGTCTGCATCTGGGTCTTTTCCTGAGCCATGATATACTCTGAAGAAGCGGCTTGGGATGCCGTTTGAGCCGGCAGCCCTGCGAGGGTTAACTCGCCTAAATATTATACTCACCTCGGCCACGGAGAATGGTCCCGCGTCGGTGGCTCTGTATTTTCCTCGAAGTGGACGAAGAAGGTGGTAAGCTTGTCCGGGAGTGAGTCGTCAGTGTCCGTGATGGGACTGGCTTCCCCCAATCTGTGATTGTCTGGAGTCCATGCCACATATGTCTTGTGTCTGAGCCGTTGAATTGCAACTCCACTTTGTACTGTCATTTTGCCTTTGATTGCCTTAAGGAGGGCATAGCTGGTCTGTTTGTACACATCCAAGTTCCCAGTCAACTTGCCATGGTTAAATGTGGTGATTCACGCTTTCAGTTTTGCGTGAATGCTGACATCTATCCACGGTTTTTAGTTTGGATAAGTTCTAATGATCACACTAGGAGCAACATCCTCTATGCACTTCCTGAGGAACTCAGGCACCGTATAGGTGTATACATCAATACTATTCGTAGAGGCAACCCGCGTGATCAAAACAATATTGAAGAATAGATTCAAATAAAATCTAAGTTTATTTGTCACATGCGCCGAATACAACAGGTGTAGACCTTACAGTGAAATGCTTATTTACAGGCTCTAACCAATAGTGCAAAAAAGGTATTAGGTGAACAATAGGTAAGTAAAGAAATTAAAACAACAGTAAAAAGACAGTGAAAAATAACAGTAGCAAACGGAGATTTGGTCAGATCAATGATGAACGGTCCTTACCATGGGTACTTCCTGTTTAAATTTCTGCCTATAGGAGGGGAGGAGCAAAATGGAGGCGTGATCAGATTTGCCGAAAGGGAGGTCGGGGGAGGGCCTTGTAGTCGTCCCGAGAGGGGGAGTAGTGTTGATAGAACTTTGGTTGCCTTTTCCTCAGATTTCCTTTATTAAAGTCCCCAGCAACAATAAATACGGCCTCAGGATATGCGGTTTCATTAGTATACTTCCCAAGTTATATTGCCTTAACATAATATAACGTGGTAGTTACAGTCATTGCCTTGTTGTATGAATAACTCCCAAAGAGGCATAATTGAAACAAGTCCACAGAAAGAACAAAATACAATACAACATTTAAAGCAAATGAGTACAGTCCGTACTACATTCCACTTTCTATCAACCACATTCCACAAGTTATACTTGCTCAGTTCATATCACACTTGCTACACTTGCCAAAATAATGAGTTCACCGAAGTGCATTCCCACTGAGGATGCTGATAGACCAGGCGTGGTTCTGGGTTCAGGTTATCCACGGTGCACTCTATTACAGGGTTCACTGGGCCGCTGTCACCTGCATCTCGCTTACGATCTTCAAGGGACTCCAACATGATTACTAAAACATTACAAAACTCTCAAAACACTACGCAACAAAACTCATGAGAAACTCTGCTTAGAAATAAACTCTCAGAATAAACTTTCAAAACATTAGTAAGAAAGCTTGTGCAAAACCAGAGTGCATGGTGCGTTCGTGACATTTTTACAATCTTTTTGTGGACATTTTTCAAGCAGGCATGTTTCTCACTCAGTGGTCAACATCTAATGTTTTGTTGGAAAGTTTTTCTCTTGATACGAATGGAAATAGCCAACAGGCTAATAGCTGGGACTGTCTACCTGCAGAGCCATTAACCAAACAGACCAAATTCCCTATATACTGTAGTGCATTACTTTTGACCAGAGCACTATGGGTGACATGTATGACTCAGCCAGAGTTAATGTGTTTGAAGCTGAGTCTGAAGCTGAGGTGATTAGAGAGAAGAAACAGGAGAAGAGTCGTCACGCTCTGCTCTGAAAGCCACATGTAAACATCTCCTTGTGGAAAAAGATCCCAAATACCCCTCCTCCTGATTCTAACCCAACCAGACCTGGGTTCAAATACTATTTAAAAATATTTTTGAAAACTTTACCTGTGCTTGATTGAGCTTTCCTGGCTTAATGGATCAATAGAATTGTCCCGGTATTGCAAACCCTGCCCATCTGGCACTCCAGGCAGGCTAAAACAAACGCTCAAAGTATTTGAAAGATTTCAATGAGCATTTTAACCCAGGTCTGAACCCAACCAACCACTGTACTAGAGGAGCCAGCGGGGGAGGAAGGTACAGACAGTAGACATTCAGACAACACTCTCTTGGGTAAAATGATACAAATAAATATTTATAGCACATCTTATAGTGATGTAAGCAGAAAAGCCCTCAAAACGCTTTGTTTGTCTGTGATGATTGACAGGGCCGGCCCAAGCTTTTTGGGGACCCTAAGCATTTTTTTGCTGCAATTTCCTGCAATTCTACACACTTTGTAGTGGGTGCAGAGAAAATGTTGCAGTTTTAAAGCAAGTTTCTGCAATTCTACACATTTTGCAATGGGACGGAGAGAAGACTGCATTTTTATAACTAATTTCATGCAATTCTACAAATGTTGCCATTTTCACGCCTGCTCCCTCCCTCCGGCGCTCGATGGCGCTGGTCTACCAACCACCGGTCCTGGCAACCCACATTGCGCACACCTGGTAACCATCATTGCGCACACCAGCTCATCATTTTCTCCTTGATTACTCCCCCTTTACTTAGCCCTCAGTGGTCTTCAGTCACTAGGTGTTATTGTTTTCTCTCATGTTATGTATCACCTTCTGCACCTGTTTCCTGACTCCCGGCGTATATGTTACAGCCATGGTGTGGAGAGAAACCATTTGCAGTTTTACAGCTAATTTCCTGCAATTCTATATCTGCTAAATGACTTAAATGTAAATGTAAATCTGAGTGAGAATGTTGGGGGCCCTGTGGAGATCAGGGCCCCTGGGTATGTGCCCTTCTTACCTGGTCGATAATTAGACCATGATTACTACAAGTTTGGATAGCTGGATAGACAAATTTACCAATCTAATACTTTTTTACCGCCATGGGCTAATTGAGTGGCTGTCAAATGACTGATGAACAAACAAATTTCGCAATTGCACCTTGTGTATTGCATTTCTAATATTCTAACTCTCAACAGTAAGTTGAGAACCTGACTGAGATCCCCAATAAAAATGTATAAATATATATGCTGTATATCATGAAACTTCATCATAACTATTGTTATGATACAGTAGTCATGAAACTACAGGACTATTGTTATGATAGTCACTATACTATTTCCTTTATCAGACTGGGAACATAAGGTCCTGCAGTGGTTTAATGACAGTTAGTGTCACGTTCTGACCTTAGTTCTTTTGTTATGTCTTTGTTTTAGTATGGTCAGGGCGTGAGTTGGGTGGGTTGTCTATGTTAGTTTTTCTATGATTTGCTATTTCTGTGTTTGGCCTGGTATGGTTCTCAATCAGAGGCAGCTGTCAATTGTTGTCCCTGATTGAGAACCATATTTAGGGAGCCTGTTTTCTATTGTGTTGGGTGGGTGATTATTTTCTGTTTTCTGTTGTGTGTCTGCACCAGCCAGAACTGTTTTCGGTTGTCGGTTTATTGTTTTTGTTCAGTGTTCAAGTTCTTTATTAAAAGATATGGACACATACCACGCTGCACCTTGGTCCTCACCTTCTTCCACTGACGACCATGACAGTTAGACCACCAGGCAGCGCTGCTATAAAGTTTATATTCCGTTCCAATGCTGTGGACTGATGGATGCTGCCAGTTCAACACCTATAATAATTAAATGAACAGAAAATGATGGTCGATGTTCTGTGGCAGCACGACGGCTACTACGCCGCTTTTAGGTATGGTCTGACTCACAATACAACCCTGGTCTCACCTAGTCTGTCTCAATTCTAGCTGAAATCTCTCGGTTATTTTTCCTTCTTGTCTGCCTGTGGCCTGCTCACATCATGAATGGACTCATATGTCCAGGAATTCTGCTTGTCCAAACGATATCCACCACAAAGCCAGACCTGTTTCCAACCCCAACCCACAGGTATCTCTCTCAGGGATGGAAAAGAGAAGTCAGAGTTACGATACCAACTGTTGCTCTATGGTCTTTTATCCCACATTCTCTACATCCTTTGTTTGCATCCCAAATGGCACCCTGTTTTCTATTAGCTGTACACCACACCCATCCTGGGATACCTACATATGTAAGATCTTAATTTTAGCCACTTTGCTACAGCAGGAAAATAATCCTGCAGCAACAGGAAATGTGAATTATTATGTGGATTATAATTCATGGACATTTTTGTAGGGGTTGATCGCTTTTTTTGTCAGGGCAATCAAGTCTGACATTTCAAAAGTGGAAATTACAAACTTCAGAAGCCTTTTTCAAGTACACTACAAGTTTGCATTTCATGCTGTGCAGGTAAATTCTCAGCATCAAAAGAGTGATCAAAGTAAGATCTTACATCTGTACATCCTAAAGTTTGAGAGCTGAGGAGAGACTTTTGAGTGGAGTGGAAAACACAGTCACAAAGACAACTAGTAAAATACTGTGCACATTTTGTACTGAACATGTCGAGTAATGTACAGTGAAACCAAAAGTCCACTACCATAGACCACTGGTCAAAAGTAGTTCACTATATAAGGAATATAGGGTGGCATTTGGGATGCAGCCACAGTATGGCGAGTCTGGCCTGTATGTCTGCTAGTAGCTAGTACACTATGTTCAGGGATCACGTGTGATGGAGTGGCTGTCTTCACTTCATCATCGGCCCAAAACGCTGAACGAGGCATGTACTGTATAACACATGACACATTACACTATGCACTATGGCTGACTAAATATAACACATAACACAGGGGTTGTGTCCCAAACGGCACCCTGATCCGTATATAGTGCACTACATTTGACCAGAGCCCTCTGGCCAAAAATAGTACACTATATAGGGAATACTGAAGGGTACCAAATGGGATGGAGAAATAGCACAATGCAAGTATTCAGAGCCTTTGACTTTTTCCAAATTGTGTTACGTTACAGCCTTATTCTAAAATCAAATCAAATCAAATGTTTTCCTCATCAATCTACACACAATGCCCCATAATGACAAAGTGAAAATAGGTTTTTAGAAATTTTTGCAAATGTATTAAAAAGACCTGAAATGACTTATTTACATAAGTATTCAGACCCTTTGCTATGAGACTCGAAATGTGTCATCCTTAAGACATTTCAACAACTTGATTGGAGTCCACCTGTGGTAAATTCAATTGATTGGAAATTATTTGGAAAGGCACACACATGACAGTGCATATCAGAGCAAAAACCAAGTCATGAGATCGAAGGAATTGTCTGTAGCATTGAAAGTCATCAAGAACACAGTGGCCTCCTTCACTCTCAAGTGGAAGAAGTTTGGAACCACCAAGACTCTTCCTAGAGCTGGCCGCCCGGCCAAACTGAGCAATCGGGGGAGAGGGCCTTGGTCAGGGAGGTGACAAAGAACCTGATGATAACTGATAGAGCTCGAGAGTTCCTTTGTGGAGGAACAGTCTTGAGGCAATGGGACAATCTTCCAGAAGGACAATCATCTCTGCAGCATTCCACCAATCAGGCCTTTGTGGTAGAGTGGCCAAACGGAAGCCACTCCTCAGTAAAAGGCACATGACAGCCCGCTTGGAGTTTGCCAAAAGGCACCTAAGGACTCTCAGACCATGAGAAACAAGATTCTCTGGTCTGATGAAACCAAGATTGAACTCTTTGGCCTGAATGCCAAGCGTCACGTCTGGAGGAAACCTGGCACTATCCCTACTGTGAAGAATGTTGGTGGCAATATCATGCTGTGGGATGTTTTTCAGCAGCAGGGACTGGAAGAGTTGTCAGGATCGAGGGAAAGATAAATGGAGTAAAGTACAGAGAGATCCTTGATGAAAACCTGCTCCAGAGCGTTCAGGACCTCAGACTGGGGGAGAATGTTCACCTTCCAACAAGACAATGGCGCTAAGCATACAGCCAAGACAACGCAGGAGTGGCTTCGGGACAAGTCTCTGAATGTGCTTGAGTGGCCCAGCCAGAGCCCGGACTTGAACCCGATCAAATATCTCTGGAGAGACCTGAAAATAGCTGTGCAGCGATGCTCCTGATCCAACCTGACAGCTTGATCTGCAAAGAAGAATCGGAGAAACTCCCCAAATACAGGTGTGCCAAGTTGTAGCGTCATACCCAAGAAGACTCAAGGCTGTAATCGCTGCCAAAGGTGCTTCAACAAAGTACTGAGTAAAGTGTCTGAATACTTTCCGAATGCACTGTAACACTATGCACTATGGAGTATAAAAAGAGTATAAAAAGAGTATGTCAGGTAGAACACTCTACGTCCCAGAAGCTGTTTCTGATGCAGGACCAGCTGCTCTATACAACCTAATCTGCCTCCAAAATGCCCCCCATATTCCCTATTTACTGTAGTGCACTGCTTTTGACCAGTACTCTATTGGTCCTGGTGAACTGTGATCAAAAGTAGTGCACTTTATAGAAAATAACGTTCCATTTGAGACTTCGGTGTACCTACCCTATATGGGCCCTGGGCTCTATCAATCACCTGTCTGGCTGGTTCAAACGGCTCGGAAGCCCATAGGCCAACTCTTATGGGCGTCCCAAATGGGACACTATTCCCTGTATAGTGCACTACTTTTGACCAGGACCTATAGGGCACTGTATAGGGAATAGGGTACCATTTTGGATGCAGGCTAACTCTTACTGTATCCACTATTGTGTTCTTGACACCTGGACTCTGTATTCATTTGTCTTCCCTGAAACCACTGATATTCGTCCGGCCTCACAGTGAAGGTTTGTGGGGGAAAACTAGGGTCTCAGTCAGACTAATGCTTTTCTTGGTCAGTCCAGTAAGCTTACGTGGGTTTGTGCTGTATCCATAGTAAGTTCGAGATTTTACTCTGATGTGTCATATGAATTTGAAAAGCCAGCACAAGGCAAGGATAGGAACAATACATGTACATGGTCAAATAGGAAAAACTAGTTCCTCAGACATTCAGCTCCAGCTGAAAAAAAGCGGATTTTGTACATTTATCGTATATGAGAAGACATCTCATGGTATATACTGTACACACCATGGTAGGTCCATGAAAAACTGGTATTATACCTTGCATATGAGATGCACTAACTGTGTGTCTTCTTCATAGGTTAGTTAACCTATAGCATATTTTGTGTGAAACATGTACATCATTGAAGAGTTCTATGTGCTTAAAGTGGTGAGAGAGCGCAGAATAAGATGTCATGTTATTTCTAGCGATCCTGCTAACTTTATCTCTTCACTTTAGCATGGAAACTCATGTCAAGTAGAAGCCAGTTCTTTGTACATCACATGGATTTACCATTAATGTGTATATGCATTTTTCTCCCAAAGGTAGAGGCCCTACACCCTCGGAGAGCCTGCCAGGGAGACTTACCATCCGCTCAGCAAAACATTGCTCCTTTTTCCCAAAGAGAAATTCCAAAATATGCAAATGTTGAAATAATGAATTCTTTCTACGTTGTGAGTTTCTGGTGAGAAGGCTTTGATAGCAGGGCCACAACAGACAGATGCATCCCAAGTGGCTCCCTATTCTCCATTTAGTGCCCATAGTGCTATGGTCAAAATATGCAATGTTTTAGGGAATAGGGTGCCATTTGGGACGCAGACTTGATGGAGATGGTGTTTCCTTCTCCTGACTCAGACATTGGCCATGGTGATGATGTAATGTGAAGCCGGCCAGTTTCTCAGAAACCCCACTGTTAAGAGGGAACATCCATCTTGCTGCGGCTCCTACTGTAGCTCCAGCTCCACTCTATCTGACCTGATCTCTAAATTACTGTTCTCACAAACAGCATCAGCACTGGAGATTACTGTAACCACGCCAACTATGCCTAGCTACAGTAGCCTAGCCAATTCCTACAGTAACCATGCCGACCACCTACAGTAGCCTACGAATCGCATACTACAGCATAGCCACCACCATAGGGCTCTGGTCAAAAGTAATGCACTTTATAGGAAATAGGTTGACATTTGGGACTCAAGCAAGGGATTTATCATTCATAGGCCTGTTAGGCTCCTAGAGAGGAGAGGACCATCAGACCAGAGACCAGAGACCGGAGCAGGCCTTCTTCTAACACCTCCAATCCCACCCGCATACACATTCTTTCCCAGGCAGCGAAGAGCAGTCTACAGCCAGGAGTCAGCAGCCCAGCCAAGAGCTCCTGTAGCTGGGAGAAATAACCACAGAACTGCCCCGCAGGAGAAGACGGGAGGAATAACCACAGAACTATAGGAGAAGATGGAGCCGAGCATACAGTACTGCTGGTATTATACACATTTCTATTAGGCCTGTAACATTAGTATAGGAGTTTTACCATGTATATTAGGCCTGTAACATTAGTATAGGAGTTTTACCATGTATATTAGGCCTGTAACATTAGTATAGGAGTTTTACCATGTATATTAGGCCTGTAACATTAGGATAAGAGTTTTACCATTTCTATTAGGCCTGTAACATTAGTATAGGAGTTTTACCATTTATATTAGGCCTGTAACATTAGTATAGGAGTTTTACCATGTATATTAGGCCTGTAACATTAGTATAGGAGTTTTACCATGTATATTAGGCCTGTAACATTAGGATAAGAGTTTTACCATGTATATTAGGCCTGTAACATTAGTATAGGAGTTTTACCATATATATTAGGCCTGTAACATTAGGATAAGAGTTTTACCATGTATATTAGGCCTGTAACATTAGTATAGGAGTTTTACCATGTATATTAGGCCTGTAACATTAGGAAAAGAGTTTTACCATGTATATTAGGCCTGTAACATTAGGAAAAGAGTTTTACCATGTATATTAGGCCTGTAACATTAGGAAAAGAGTTTTACCATGTATATTAGGCCTGTAACATTAGGATAAGAGTTTTACCATGTATATTAGGCCTGTAACATTAGTATAGGAGTTTTACCATGTATATTAGGCCTGTAACATTAGGAAAATAGTTTTACCATGTATATTAGGCCTGTAACATTAGGAAAATAGTTTTACCATGTATATTAGGCCTGTAACATTAGGAAAAGAGTTTTACCATGTATATTAGGCCTGTAACATTAGGATAAGAGTTTTACCATGTATATTAGGCCTTTAACATTAGGATAAGAGTTTTACCATGTATATTAGGCCTGTAACATTAGGATAAGAGTTTTACCATGTATATTAGGCCTGTAACATTAGGATAGGAGTTTTACCATTTATATTAGGCCTGTAACATTAGGATAAGAGTTTTACCATGTATATTAGGCCTGTAACATTAGGATAAGAGTTTTACCATGTATATTAGGCCTGTAACATTAGTATAGGAGTTTTACCATGTATATTAGGCCTGTAACATTAGGAAAAGAGTTTTACCATGTATATTAGGCCTGTAACATTAGGATAAGAGTTTTACCATGTATATTAGGCCTGTAACATTAGGATAAGAGTTTTACCATGTATATTAGGCCTGTAACATTAGTATAGGAGTTTTACCATGTATATTAGGCCTGTAACATTAGTATAGGAGTTTTACCATGTATATTAGGCCTGTAACATTAGGATAGGAGTTTTACCATGTATATTAGGCCTGTAACATTAGTATAAGAGTTTTACCATGTATATTAGGCCTTTAACATTAGTATAAGAGTTTTACCATGTATATTAGGCCTTTAACATTAGTATAGGAGTTTTACCATGTATATTAGGCCTGTAACATTAGTATAGGAGTTTTACCATGTATATTAGGCCTTTAACATTAGTATAGGAGTTTTACCATGTATATTAGGCCTGTAACATTAGGATAGGAGTTTTACCATGTATATTAGGCCTGTAACATTAGGATAGGAGTTTTACCATGTATATTAGGCCTGTAACATTAGGATAAGAGTTTTACCATGTATATTAGGCCTGTAACATTAGGATAGGAGTTTTACCATGTATATTAGGCCTGTAACATTAGTATAGGAGTTTTACCATGTATATTAGGCCTGTAACATTAGTATAGGAGTTTTACCATGTATATTAGGCCTGTAACATTAGGATAAGAGTTTTACCATGTATATTAGGCCTGTAACATTAGGATAAGAGTTTTACCATGTATATTAGGCCTGTAACATTAGGATAAGAGTTTTACCATGTATATTAGGCCTGTAACATTAGGATAAGAGTTTTACCATGTATATTAGGCCTGTAACATTAGGATAAGAGTTTTACCATGTATATTAGGCCTGTAACATTAGTATAGGAGTTTTACCATGTATATTAGGCCTGTAACATTAGTATAGGAGTTTTACCATGTATATTAGGCCTGTAACATTAGGATAGGAGTTTTACCATGTATATTAGGCCTGTAACATTAGTATAGGAGTTTTACCATGTATATTAGGCCTGTAACATTAGTATAGGAGTTTTACCATGTATATTAGGCCTGTAACATTAGGATAAGAGTTTTACCATGTATATTAGGCCTGTAACATTAGTATAGGAGTTTTACCATGTATATTAGGCCTGTAACATTAGTATAGGAGTTTTACCATGTATATTAGGCCTGTAACATTAGTATAGGAGTTTTACCATGTATATTAGGCCTGTAACATTAGTATAGGAGTTTTACCATGTATATTAGGCCTGTAACATTAGTATAGGAGTTTTACCATGTATATTAGGCCTGTAACATTAGTATAGGAGTTTTACCATTTATATTAGGCCTGTAACATTAGTATAGGAGTTTTACCATGTATATTAGGCCTTTAACATTAGGATAGGAGTTTTACCATGTATATTAGGCCTGTAACATTAGTATAGGAGTTTTACCATGTATATTAGGCCTGTAACATTAGTATAGGAGTTTTACCATTTATATTAGGCCTGTAACATTAGTATAGGAGTTTTACCATGTATATTAGGCCTGTAACATTAGTATAGGAGTTTTACCATGTATATTAGGCCTGTAACATTAGTATAGGAGTTTTACCATTTATATTAGGCCTGTAACATTAGTATAGGAGTTTTACCATGTATATTAGGCCTGTAACATTAGTATAGGAGTTTTACCATGTATATTAGGCCTGTAACATTAGTATAGGAGTTTTACCATGTATATTAGGCCTGTAACATTAGGATAGGAGTTTTACCATGTATATTAGGCCTGTAACATTAGGATAGGAGTTTTACCATGTATATTAGGCCTTTAACATTAGGATAAGAGTTTTACCATGTATATTAGGCCTGTAACATTAGGATAAGAGTTTTACCATGTATATTAGGCCTGTAACATTAGTATAGGAGTTTTACCATAGGAGTTTTACCATGTATATTAGGCCTGTAACATTAGGATAGGAGTTTTACCATGTATATTAGGCCTGTAACATTAGTATAGGAGTTTTACCATGTATATTAGGCCTGTAACATTAGTATAGGAGTTTTACCATGTATATTAGGCCTGTAACATTAGGATAGGAGTTTTACCATGTATATTAGGCCTGTAACATTAGTATAGGAGTTTTACCATGTATATTAGGCCTGTAACATTAGTATAGGAGTTTTACCATGTATATTAGGCCTGTAACATTAGGATAAGAGTTTTACCATGTATATTAGGCCTGTAACATTAGTATAGGAGTTTTACCATGTATATTAGGCCTGTAACATTAGTATAGGAGTTTTACCATGTATATTAGGCCTGTAACATTAGTATAGGAGTTTTACCATGTATATTAGGCCTGTAACATTAGTATAGGAGTTTTACCATGTATATTAGGCCTGTAACATTAGTATAGGAGTTTTACCATGTATATTAGGCCTGTAACATTAGTATAGGAGTTTTACCATTTATATTAGGCCTGTAACATTAGTATAGGAGTTTTACCATGTATATTAGGCCTTTAACATTAGGATAGGAGTTTTACCATGTATATTAGGCCTGTAACATTAGTATAGGAGTTTTACCATGTATATTAGGCCTGTAACATTAGTATAGGAGTTTTACCATTTATATTAGGCCTGTAACATTAGTATAGGAGTTTTACCATGTATATTAGGCCTGTAACATTAGTATAGGAGTTTTACCATGTATATTAGGCCTGTAACATTAGTAGAGGAGTTTTACCATGTATATTAGGCCTGTAACATTAGGATAGGAGTTTTACCATGTATATTAGGCCTGTAACATTAGGATAAGAGTTTTACCATGTATATTAGGCCTGTAACATTAGTATAGGAGTTTTACCATGTATATTAGGCCTGTAACATTAGTATAGGAGTTTTACCATGTATATTAGGCCTGTAACATTAGGATAGGAGTTTTACCATGTATATTAGGCCTGTAACATTAGTATAGGAGTTTTACCATGTATATTAGGCCTGTAACATTAGGATAAGAGTTTTACCATGTATATTAGGCCTGTAACGTTAGGATAAGAGTTTTACCATGTATATTAGGCCTGTAACATTAGTATAGGAGTTGTACCATGTATATTAGGCCTGTAACATTAGGATAGGAGTTTTACCATGTATATTAGGCCTGTAACATTAGGATAGGAGTTTTACCATGTATATTAGGCCTTTAACATTAGGATAAGAGTTTTACCATGTATATTAGGCCTGTAACATTAGGATAAGAGTTTTACCATGTATATTAGGCCTGTAACATTAGTATAGGAGTTTTACCATGTATATTAGGCCTGTAACATTAGGATAGGAGTTTTACCATGTATATTAGGCCTGTAACATTAGTATAGGAGTTTTACCATGTATATTAGGCCTGTAACATTAGGATAAGAGTTTTACCATGTATATTAGGCCTGTAACATTAGGATAAGAGTTTTACCATGTATATTAGGCCTGTAACATTAGTATAGGAGTTTTACCATGTATATTAGGCCTGTAACATTAGGATAGGAGTTTTACCATGTATATTAGGCCTGTAACATTAGGATAGGAGTTTTACCATGTATATTAGGCCTTTAACATTAGGATAAGAGTTTTACCATGTATATTAGGCCTGTAACATTAGGATAAGAGTTTTACCATGTATATTAGGCCTGTAACATTAGTATAGGAGTTTTACCATGTATATTAGGCCTGTAACATTAGGATAAGAGTTTTACCATGTATATTAGGCCTGTAACATTAGTTTAGGAGTTTTACCATGTATATTAGGCCTGTAACATTAGGATAGGAGTTTTACCATGTATATTAGGCCTGTAACATTAGGATAGGAGTTTTACCATGTATATTAGGCCTTTAACATTAGGATAAGAGTTTTACCATGTATTTAGGCCTGTAACATTAGGATAAGAGTTTTACCATGTATATTAGGCCTGTAACATTAGTATAGGAGTTTTACCATGTATATTAGGCCTGTAACATTAGGATAAGAGTTTTACCATGTATATTAGGCCTGTAACATTAGTATAGGAGTTTTACCATGTATATTAGGCCTGTAACATTAGTATAGGAGTTTTACCATGTATATTAGGCCTGTAACATTAGGATAAGAGTTTTACCATGTATATTAGGCCTGTAACATTAGGATAAGAGTTTTACCATGTATATTAGGCCTGTAACATTAGTATAGGAGTTTTACCATGTATATTAGGCCTGTAACATTAGGATAAGAGTTTTACCATGTATATTAGGCCTGTAACATTAGTATAGGAGTTTTACCATGTATATTAGGCCTGTAACATTAGTATAGGAGTTTTACCATGTATATTAGGCCTGTAACATTAGTAGAGGAGTTTTACCATGTATATTAGGCCTGTAACATTAGGATAGGAGTTTTACCATGTATATTAGGCCTGTAACATTAGGATAAGAGTTTTACCATGTATATTAGGCCTGTAACATTAGTATAGGAGTTTTACCATGTATATTAGGCCTGTAACATTAGTATAGGAGTTTTACCATGTATATTAGGCCTGTAACATTAGGATAGGAGTTTTACCATGTATATTAGGCCTGTAACATTAGTATAGGAGTTTTACCATGTATATTAGGCCTGTAACATTAGGATAAGAGTTTTACCATGTATATTAGGCCTGTAACGTTAGGATAAGAGTTTTACCATGTATATTAGGCCTGTAACATTAGTATAGGAGTTTTACCATGTATATTAGGCCTGTAACATTAGGATAGGAGTTTTACCATGTATATTAGGCCTGTAACATTAGGATAGGAGTTTTACCATGTATATTAGGCCTTTAACATTAGGATAAGAGTTTTACCATGTATATTAGGCCTGTAACATTAGGATAAGAGTTTTACCATGTATATTAGGCCTGTAACATTAGTATAGGAGTTTTACCATGTATATTAGGCCTGTAACATTAGGATAGGAGTTTTACCATGTATATTAGGCCTGTAACATTAGTATAGGAGTTTTACCATGTATATTAGGCCTGTAACATTAGGATAAGAGTTTTACCATGTATATTAGGCCTGTAACATTAGGATAAGAGTTTTACCATGTATATTAGGCCTGTAACATTAGTATAGGAGTTTTACCATGTATATTAGGCCTGTAACATTAGGATAGGAGTTTTACCATGTATATTAGGCCTGTAACGTTAGGATAGGAGTTTTACCATGTATATTAGGCCTTTAACATTAGGATAAGAGTTTTACCATGTATATTAGGCCTGTAACATTAGGATAAGAGTTTTACCATGTATATTAGGCCTGTAACATTAGTATAGGAGTTTTACCATGTATATTAGGCCTGTAACATTAGGATAAGAGTTTTACCATGTATATTAGGCCTGTAACATTAGTTTAGGAGTTTTACCATGTATATTAGGCCTGTAACATTAGGATAGGAGTTTTACCATGTATATTAGGCCTGTAACATTAGGATAGGAGTTTTACCATGTATATTAGGCCTTTAACATTAGGATAAGAGTTTTACCATGTATTTTAGGCCTGTAACATTAGGATAAGAGTTTTACCATGTATATTAGGCCTGTAACATTAGTATAGGAGTTTTACCATGTATATTAGGCCTGTAACATTAGGATAAGAGTTTTACCATGTATATTAGGCCTGTAACATTAGTATAGGAGTTTTACCATGTATATTAGGCCTGTAACATTAGTATAGGAGTTTTACCATGTATATTAGGCCTGTAACATTAGGATAAGAGTTTTACCATGTATATTAGGCCTGTAACATTAGGATAAGAGTTTTACCATGTATATTAGGCCTGTAACATTAGTATAGGAGTTTTACCATGTATATTAGGCCTGTAACATTAGGATAAGAGTTTTACCATGTATATTAGGCCTGTAACATTAGTATAGGAGTTTTACCATGTATATTAGGCCTGTAACATTAGGATAAGAGTTTTACCATGTATATTAGGCCTGTAACATTAGGATAAGAGTTTTACCATGTATATTAGGCCTGTAACATTAGGATAAGAGTTTTACCATGTATATTAGGCCTGTAACATTAGTATAGGAGTTTTACCATGTATATTAGGCCTGTAACATTAGGATAAGAGTTTTACCATGTATATTAGGCCTGTAACATTAGGAAAAGAGTTTTACCATGTATATTAGGCCTGTAACATTAGGAAAAGAGTTTTACCATGTATATTAGGCCTGTAACATTAGGAAAAGAGTTTTACCATGTATATTAGGCCTGTAACATTAGGATAAGCGTTTTACCATGTATATTAGGCCTGTAACATTAGTATAGGAGTTTTACCATGTATATTAGGCCTGTAACATTAGGATAGGAGTTTTACCATGTATATTAGGCCTGTAACATTAGTATAGGAGTTTTACCATGTATATTAGGCCTGTAACATTAGTATAGGAGTTTTACCATGTATATTAGGCCTGTAACATTAGGATAAGAGTTTTACCATGTATATTAGGCCTGTAACATTAGTATAGGAGTTTTACCATGTATATTAGGCCTGTAACATTAGGATAAGAGTTTTACCATGTATATTAGGCCTTTAACATTAGTATAGGAGTTTTACCATGTATATTAGGCCTGTAACATTAGGATAAGAGTTTTACCATGTATATTAGGCCTGTAACATTAGGATAAGAGTTTTACCATGTATATTAGGCCTGTAACATTAGTATAGGAGTTTTACCATGTATATTAGGCCTGTAACATTAGGATAGGAGTTTTACCATGTATATTAGGCCTTTAACATTAGTATAGGAGTTTTACCATGTATATTAGGCCTGTAACATTAGTATAGGAGTTTTACCATGTATATTAGGCCTGTAACATTAGTATAGTGTTAAGAAGAGGGTGAAGAAAAATCCCTATGATGAACCTCTTTTGGATCGAGTTGGTTTAATTGGTTGAACTGTAATGTGTTTAAAACTTGCAGTCTTATTTAAACATCCCTAACGCTATTCAACAGGATGTGAGCATTAACATCTGATTACATAAATGTTAAGTGTTATTAAGTGATTACAGATATTTTAAGTGTGTTTCCAAATACACCTCCCCATATGGTAACATCTTGACTCAATGATCTGTGTCCCAAATGGCACCCTATTCCCTACATAGTTCCCTACCTTTGACCGGGACTCTGGTCAAAAGTAGTGCACTATAGGAAAATAGTGCCATTTGGGAATCATCCAGAGTAACAGGGAGCCCATCCCACATCTCCTCTCACCTGCCTCCAATCCTATCATGGTGTGCCACAGGATGAATGGTTTCTAAGCTCCTCCATATGTTCCCAATATAACGCACATCATATAATATATCCTCAGTGGAGATGAGTGAGTCTATTGTACACACTTCAGCAAGGATAATCACAACATGATAAGTACCTTTCTGGTTACCATTGTTAAATACTTTCGTTTTTTCTCAAAGGGCACCTTATTCCCTATATAGTGCACTACATCTGACCATTACATCCGCTAAATCTATTTGTCTCATCCTTCTGCAGGGGAAACTACGCAACCAGGAGAGAACCTGCTTCTCTTCACTCATCTCTCTGTCCCTCTCTCTGACATCAACAGAGAAAATGCACAAAAAATGTAAACCTTAAAAGGAAATTCTGTTAACCTAACATTTAGAAATCTGCTCAGGAGTCCTCAGGTCAGGTCAACTACCAATCTTCATTCTTTTCCTCTTTCCTTTCATTTCTCTCTGTTTCTCTCTGCTACATCGTTGATGCCTGATGACTGCAACTATATCAGCAGATGTTTGGAAAGCTAATTAGGAATTTTGGCATAAGATCGTATTCCTCTATCTCTCCCTGTCTCTCTCTCTCTCATGTAGCGAGTCACAGAATCACAAAGGGTCCAGATTATAACTTCCTGCCAAGCCGGACAGGCTAGCGAGCCATTGGGTTCAGGCATGCCTGTCAGGCTTCTCAAACAAACAACAGCCAGCTAGCTGCTCGGCTCTGTGTTCCACCATTGTTCCAGACTCACATGTTATGTTTCAGTTTTTTCATAATGTCACGATGGCCAAGAGAAATGTCTAAATAGCAGCCTAATCAATCCTAAAACCACATACTCACACTCACCACACACACAAACACGTATGCACACACACAGTTATTTCGTCTCACCCTGGGTTGGGTTTCACCAACATTATCATCACATTGATCTTCTGGAGGTGGGTCATTGGAGATGGCGTGACCACGAACAATGCACATTGAGATGCTGTGCAGAGTGCATTTTAGCAACAGATTAGTGCCAATTCGGGAGGTATTTTTACTGCCATGCCGAAACGTAAGTCTATTGTTTGTTTATCCCATCAATAACTCTATCAGATTTACCCAGCAATAGAGTGCTCCTTCTCCTTTATTCTCCCGGAGAGTCACCAGTTGATGTATTGTGAGGTAAGGAATCATAGTCACCAGTTGAAGTATCCTGAGGTAAGGAATCATAGTCACCAGTTGATGTATCCTGAGGTAAGGAATGATAGTCACCAGTTGAAGTATCCTGGGGTAAGGAATGATAGTCACCAGTTGAAGTATCCTGAGGTAAGGAATCATAGTCACCAGTTGATGTATCCTGAGGTAAGGAATCATAGTCACCAGTTGATGTATCCTGAGGTAAGGAATGATAGTCACCAGTTGAAGTATCCTGAGGTAAGGAATGATAGTCACCAGTTGAAGTATCCTGGGGTAAGGAATGATAGTCACCAGTTGAAGTATCCTGAGGTAAGGAATCATAGTCACCGGTTGATGTATTCTGGGGTAAGTAATGTAGTCACCAGTTGAAGTATCCTGGGGTAAGGAAAGTTCTTTTGGTTTTATGATATTTTACTGGATCACTATTACGAATGGATATTACTGAAGGGATAGAAGGTTGGACATGACTTCTCATCCCTTGGGCTTTTCATATTTGTAATTTCCATAACATAAGTAGGGCCCTTACAGCTCTGGTCAAAAGTATTGCACTAGGGTGCCATTTGGGACACAGTACAGTAGTAATAGAGCACAGAGTGATAGAGTCTAGGTTGGACAGGGTTGATGAGCTATATATGGATATAGGTGTTGAGTGGTGATTGGCTGAGCTACCTGCTGGACTGTGCTGACAACACCCACCTGGAAAAGAGATGTTGGTGAAAATAACAAAAGTTCTATTCTACTGTGAGGACCTAGTAGCTAAGATTTTTCCTTTGGCACCTGGTGACAGACAGCAGGGAGGAGGAGGATTAGAATTTCCTGGCTGGCTTGCCAACCTGACCAACACACCAAAAGACTGACAGGCCAAAAGACCGACAGACCAACTGACCGACAGACAGATCAACCGACAGACAGACAGACTAATTAACCAACTGTCCGACAGACCAACCAAGGGACAGACCAACCAACTGAGAGACCAATCAACAGACAGACCAACCCACGGACAGACAGAACAACCAACGGACAGACCAACCAACGGACAGGCCAACTGACGGACACACCAACCGACGGACAGACCAACCGACGGACAGACCAACCAACGGACAGACCAACCAACGGACAGACCAACCGACGGACAGACAGACCAACCAATGGACAGACAGACCAACCAACGGACAGACCAACCAACGGACAGACCAACCGACAGACAGACAGACCCATCAACGGACAGACCAACCAACCAACGGACAGACCAACCGACAGACAGACCAACCGACAGACAGACAGACCCATCAACGGACAGACCAACCAACCAACGGACAGACCAACCGACAGACAGACCAACCGACGGACAGACCAACCAACGGACAGACCAACCGACAGACAGACCAACCGACGGACAGACAGACCAACCAACGGACAGACAGATCAACCGACAGACAGACCAACAGACAGACCAACCAACGGACAGACCAACCGACAGACAGACAGACCCATCAACGGACAGACCAACCAACGGACAGACCAACCGACAGACAGACAGACAGACCCATCAACGGACAGACCAACCAACGGACAGACCAACCAACCAACCGACAGACCAACCGACAGACAGACCAACCAACGGACAGACCAACCGACAGACAGACAGACCCATCAACGGACAGACCAACCGACAGACAGACCAACCAACGGGCAGACAAAAAGAAAGAAAAAAAGGAGGGGGAACTTCAGTGTCTAATATCCTCTATTCTTTCAGCCTGCGTTAGGCTACCCCCATTTACACAAAAAAAAGAGAATAAAACAATATTTTTTTCTTTCCTTCTCTGTGTTTCACCATGTCGTAGAGTGGAGCTGGAAGCCGTCCTTGTTCACTCCATCAATCCTGCTCTCACTGTAGCCCTGCGAGGACTGAGGGCCCTGCCCAATACAAGAGCCAGAGTCCCATAGAGATACCGAACTAAAGAAAATAACCCCAGCTCTTACTAGCAAGGTTACATCAACATGGTAGCTACTCAAGGAAAACAATATGACAATAAAATCATTTATTTTTGGGGATATTCAAAACCCCAGTGGTCGTCTAAGAGGTTAAAACACTGAAAACATCAGGACATTTCTTCTATTATTTAGGCTTTGTTTTGGCGTACAGAATGATTGATACGTGTACAGGGGAAGGAACAGTTAATGTCCCTACAGAACAACACTATACTACTGCAGTCAAGCATCTCACCTCACTTGCATGTGGCTGCATGTCAAGTATAGTAGGACTACAACAGAAAACAGTTGATTATAGAAGACAAATAATGGGCCTACAACAGAAAACAGTTGATTATAGAAGACACATAATGAGCCTTCAACAGAAAACAGTTGATTATAGAAGACACATAATGGGCCTACAACAGAAAACAGTTGATTATAGAAGACACATAATGGGCCTACAACAGAAAACAGTTGATTATAGAAGACACATAATGGGCCTACAACAGAAAACAGTTGGTTAATAATATACCATTGCAGTGAAGAAGTCAGACTTTCCTACCCTCAAACGTCAAACTATCTAAATACTTTTTTCCCTCACTGTACTTGTTTATTTTTTGCTGGTATATGAGTGTATATGAACTTGTGACACCACTGATGGAAACTAAGATAGTTAATTAGGCTTGGGTAAATAAATACAGTCTTATTTGTACGCATGGCAGCAGGCTGTGATAACCAAACCAGGATGTATAAACACACAGCTCATTGACTTCCAATGCTAGGAGGAGTGACTCCTCCTTTGTTTTGGCTTGTTGGTCCGTCTGCCAGTTAAGGACATGGTGGTTTTAAAAAAACAGCCTCTTCAGAGTATCATCATCTTCGTCATCTACATCATCCTCATCTGCATGTCTCCCTGATCGGGGAAACACCACATCATCAGGGCACACACACACACACACACACACACACACACACACACACACACACACACACACACACACACACACGCACAAACACGGTTCAGTGCTGTCAATCATCCTCTCTGACCACAACGATCTTTATTTCCAATCGTGCCATAGAGCTCCGACTGACTAACGACACAGGCAGATCTGGTACACGCACACACGCAAGAGCACCCACACGGACACACGAGCACACACACACACACACACACACAAACACATACACATGCACACTGTCATCATCCACCAGCAACAAACAGTCAGCAGTAATAGTAACCACTTTAAAATCCTTGATAAATTAATTACTTCATCAACTGTAATCTACAACAGTAGCTTCTCTACTGACTAGTCTGCATCCCAAATGGCACCCTATTCCCTATATACAGTGCATTTGGAAAGTATTCAGACCCCTTAACTTTTTCCACATTTTACTCTAAAATGGATTAAATATATATTTTTCCTCATCAATCGACACACAATACCCCATAATAGCAAAAACAAGATTTTAGAAATTTGAGCAAATTTAAGAAAAATAACAAACAGAAATATCTTATTTACATAAGCATTCAGACCCTTTGCAATGAGACTCGAAATTGAGCTCAAGCGTATCCTGTTTCCATTGATCATCCTTGAGATGTTTCCACAACTTGATTAGAGTTCATCTGTGGTAAATTCAATTGATTTGACATGATTTGGAAAGGCACACACCTGTCTATATAAGGTCCCACAGTTGACAGTGCATGTCAGAGCAAAAACAAAGCCATGAGGTCAAAGGAATCGTCTCTAGCGCTCCGAGACAGGATTGTGCCAAAGCACAGATCTGGGGAAGCGTAGCAAAACATTTCTGCAGAATTGAAGGTCCCCAAGAACACAGTGGCTTCCATCATTCTTAAATGGAAGAAGTTTGGAACCACCAAGGCACTTCCAAACTGAGCAATCGGGGGAGAAGGCCCTTGGTCAGGAAGGTGACCAAGAACCTGATGGTCACGCTGACAGAGCTCCAGAGTTCCTCTGTGGAGATGGGAGAACTTTCCAGAAGGACAATCATCTCTGCAGCACTCCACCAATCAGGCCTTTATGGTAGAGTGGCCAGACAGAAGCCACTCCTCAGTAAAAGGCACATGACAGCCCACTTGGAGTTTGCCAAAAGGCACCTAAGGACTCTCAGACCATGAGAAACAAGATTCTCTGGTCTGATGAAACCAAGATTGAACTCTTTGGTCTGAATACCAATCGTTAAGTCTGAAGGAAACCTGGCACCATCCCTACGGTGAAGCATAGTGGTGGCAGCATCAGGCTGTGGGGATGTTTTTCAGCAGCAGGAACTGGAAGAGTTGTCAGGATCGAGGGAAATATAAATGGAGCAAGGTACAGAGAGCTCCTTGATGAAAACCTGCTCCTTGATGAAAACCTGCTCCAGAGCGCTCAGGACCTCAGACGGGGGCGAAGTTTCACATTCCAAAAGGACAACGACCCTAAGCACACAGCTAAGGCAAAGCAGGATAAGTCTCTGAATGTCTTTGAGTGGCCCAGCCAGAACCCGGACTTGAACCTGATCGAACATCTCTGGAGAGACGTGAAAACACCTGTGCAGCGACGCACCCCATCCATCCTGACAGAGCTTGAGAGGATCTGCAGAGAAGAATGGGAGAAACTCCCCAAATACAGGTGTGCTTGTAGTGTCATACCCAAGAAGACTCAAGGCTGTAATCACTGCCGAAGGTTCTTCAACAAAGTACTGAATACTTCTGTAAATGTGATATTTCCGGGTTTTTCTTTTATAAAGGTGATAACATTTCTAAAAACCTGTTTTTGCTTCATCATTATTGGGTATTGTGTGTAGATTGATGAGGAGGAAAAAAAACAATTTAATCCATTTTAAAATAAGGCTGTAACGTAATAAAATGTGGAAAAAGTCCAAGGGGTCTGAATACTTTCCGAATGCACTGTAGTGCACTACTTTTGACCTGGGCCCACGCACTATATACTGTATTGTAGGGCATTGGGTGCCATTTATATAAGACACTGCTTAAATCTACTGAATAAGTGTTTTCAAGCGCCTTGGGATAATATATTTGAGTACTGAGGAAACATTCACATCATCTTAAATCTACTGAATAAGTGTTTTCAAGCGCCTTGGGATAATATATTTGAGTACTGAGGAAACATTCACATCATCTTAAATCTACTGAATAAGTGTTTTCAAGCGCCTTGGGATAATATATTTGAGTACTGAGGAAACATTCACATCATCTGTCAGAAAGGATTATTGTGTTGGATTATGATGACAGTTAAATACAGTCAAATTAGACATATTTTTTACCTTTTTTTCTACACAATTTTGTTGGTTCCAGTTGGTAGTTACAGTCTTGTCTCATCGCTGCAACTCCCGTATGGACTCAGGAGTGGCGAAGGTCGAGAGCCGTGCTTCCCCCGAAACACAGCCCAACCAAGCCGCACTGCTTCTTGAATCAATGCCCACTTAAACCAGAAGCCAGCCGCACCAATGTGTCAGAGAAAACACTGTGCACCTGGCAACCGTGCCAGGGTGCACTGCGCCCGGCCCGCCACAGGAATCGCTATTGTGCGATGGGACAAGGTCATCCCTGCTGGCCAAACCCTCCCCCATCCCGGACGACGCTGGGCCAATTGAGTGCCAGCCTATGGGTCTCCCGGTCGCGGCCGGCTGCGAAAGAGCCTGTACTCAAACCAAGAATTTCTAGCCTTAGACCACTGCACCACTCGGGAGGCCTAGACAAATATATATTAACGGCTTTACACATACAGTTGATATCGGAAGTTTACATACACCATTTCCAAATACATTTAAACTCAGTTATTCACAATTCCTGACATTTAATCCTAGTAAAAAGTCCCTGTCTTAGGTCAGTTAGGATCACCACTTTATTTTAAGAATGTGAAATGTCAGAATAATAGTGGAGAGAATGGTTTATTTCAGGTTTTTATTTCTTTCATCACATTCCCAGAGGGTCAGTCTTGTACATACACTCAATTAGTAGTTGGTAGCATTGCCTTTAAATTGTTTAACTTGTGTCAAAGTAGCCTTCCAGTAGCCTTCCACAAGAATCCCACAATAAGTTGGGTGAATGTTGGCCCCATCCTCCTGACAGAGCTGGTGTAACTGAGTCAGGTTTGTAGGCCTCCTTGCTCGCACACCCTTTTTCAGTTCTGCCCACAGATTTTCTATGGGATTTAGATCAGGGCTTTGTGATGGCCACTCCAATACCTTGACTTTGGTGTCCTTAAGCAATTTTGCCACAACTTTGGAAGTATGCTTGGGGTCATTGTCCACTTGGAAGACCCATTTGTGACCAAGATGTCTTGAGATGTTGCTTCAATATATCCACATAATTTTCCTTTCTCATGACGCCATCTATTTTGTGAAGTGCACCAGTCCCTCCTGCAGCAAAGCATACCCACAACATGATGCTGCCACCCCCCGTGCTTCACGGTTGGGATGGTGTTCTTCAACTTGCAAGCCTCCCCCTTTTTCCTCCAAACATAACGGTGGTCATTATGGCCAAACAGTTCTATTTTTGTTTCATCAGACCAGAGAACATTTCTCCAAAAAGTACAATCTTTGTCCCCATGTGCAGTTGCAAACCGTAGTCTGGCTTTTTTATGGCGGTTTTGGAGAAGTGGCTTCTTCCTTGCTGAGCGGCCTTTCAGGTTATGTCGATAAAGGACTTGTTTTACTGGGATATAGATACTGTAACGATTCTCGTCCACATCTGATGAGGAATATGAAGGGTCGGACCAAAATGCAGCATGGTACGTGTCCATGTTAACTTTATTAATCTGAACACAAAATAACAAAAGTGAAACAACGGAAAAACGAAACAGTCCTATCAGGTGACATAACACAAAACAGCAAACAACTACCCACAAACACAGGTGGGAACAGGCTACCTAAGTATGGTTCTCAATCAGAGACAACGATAGACAGCTGCCTCTGATTGGGAACCATACCAGGCCAAACACAGAAATACAAAACATAGAACAAAAACATAGAATGCCCACCCCAACTCACTCCCTGACCAAACCAAAAATAGAGACATAAAAAAAGGAACTAAGGTCAGAACTTGACAGATACTTTTGTGCCTGTTTCCTCCAGCATCTTCACAAGGTCCTTTGCTGTTGTTTTGGGATTTATTTGCACTTTTCGCACCAAAGTACGTTAATCTCTAGGAGACGGAACATGTTTCCTTCCTGAGCGGTATGACAGCTGCGTGAACCCATGGTGTTTATACCTGCATACTATTGTTTGTACAGATGAACGTGGTACCTTCAGGTGTTTGAAAATTGCTCCCAGGGATGAACCAGACTTGTGAAGGTCTTGTCACGGCTGTTGAAGGAGGAGGACCAAGGTGCAGAGTGGTGAGCGTATATATTCTTTATTTAAGATGACGCCAACAAAAACAATAAACACTACAAACAAATCGTGAAGCTAAAGGCAATGTGCCCTAAACAAAGTCAACTTCCCACATAGACAGGTGGAAAAAAGGGCTACCTAAGTATGCTACTACATACTACAATGAAATGGGCCCTTCTATCATTTGTTGAATGCAAATATACAGTATATACATCTCAAATGGCAAAAGTACTGCACTCTGGAATAGGGTGCCACTTGGTAAGCAACTTACTATAATGAAAAGGGCCCTTCTATAGTTTGTTTATTACTTATTTGGTAAGCAGTCTTTCCTGTGTTCAATTACAGCTACAAATCACTGTTCTAGGACTTTGTTAGGTCCCCGGCAGCTCTGTGCCGACCGCCTCCACCAAACATCGCCTGATGGAAATGAATTATCAATGAAAAGGGGAACACAAATGTTGGAATTTCACACGCACACGCACACGCACACGCACACAAAGCCTGGAGGAGCCCTGAAACTAGCAACTGGCTGGCTAACCAGGAGCAGGCTGGGCCGGTTGCTAAGTGACGAGTCCTGAGATGCGGCCTCAGAGTTTGGCCCACGGATGTTCAGGAAAAACACATATATTTTCCCACCCACCCTGTCTCTCTCCCCCCCTTCTCCCCCTCTCTCATCCTCCCTCCCTTCCTCCCTCCACCCTATCCCCTTCTCCCCCTCTCCCTCCCTCCCTCTGACTCTCTCCACAGTGCTGTGGTTGTAAGGCTGGCAGGGCAGGACAGGAGGCAGGGAGGGCGGGGCCTGGCCAAATGAGAAACAGATCGCCTTCACCCCACTATTGGCTTTTTCTCCCTGTGGCTTTTTTTGGTTTTCAAACGAAGAGAGAGAAAAAATAGAAAAGAACACGCTCCAAAAATAGATTTGGGAGATCGCGTGCCAGTGGGTCGTGAAACTTTTTTTTTCACTCCCTCCAGTCACGCAAGTAGCCTGGCAAGACCTTGAGTTAGAGAGCAGGAAAAAACAGAGGCCGTAAAAGACAGGAGGGAGAAGGAGAAAGTCCCTGTGGAGGAATGGAGAAAAGGAGGAGAGGAGGATTGTGGGAGACAAGGCGGGAGCATCCCTGGAGCTGGGCGTTACGCTGAGGGAGGGGTGTTGGGAAGAAGGGGAGAGAAGGGGAGGGGTGCATGGGGGGTGGGGTTGGCGTGCGAGCTGCAGGTATAAGGGGCTTATGGGTAATCCTGGTTGCAGTGGAAAGAGTATTCTCCAGATCAGGCCTGGTTGGAGATGGATAGTAGCTGTCCTCTACAGGTCCTACAGTGCAGACAGCTAGACGCCTAGACCGTGGCCCAAAACGGCATCCTATTCCCTATGTAGTGCACTACTTTTGACCTGGGCCAATAGGGATCTTGTCAAAAGGAGTACACTATATAGGACATATGCTGCCATTTGAGAGGCAGCCCTAGACCACGTCCCGGAACAAACAAACAAACAAACAAACAAACAAACAAACAAACAAACAAACAAACAAACAAACAAACAGTAGATGCACGGCACAGAGACCCCCACCACTTCCCCAGACAGCATCAGAGCTCCTCAACAAACAACCACTGTAGAGGAACCCTTAGCTGCAGGATCTTCAGTCCACCTCCACCCATTACAGCTAAGACCCTTCAAATCGCCACGAAACTTTGGAAGGAAATATGTCATAATGGCTATGGGAACACTGGCTACATTGTAAAAGAAGCAGAATTGTTATCGATTCTATTGGTTGCTAGGGATTAGCTCTACCTCAGAAGGCCCTCCCATCGTGGTCGTGTCACTACAGAACACTTGGGCTGCGTTCAAAATGCCATCCTATTTCCTACATAATGCACTACTTTTCACCAGAGTCCTATGAGCCAGCCCTCGTCAAAAGTAATACACTATGTAGGGAATAGGGTGCCATTTGCGATGCAGCCTAGCTGCCTTTGAACAGGAGACAGTAAAAATGCCACACGGCAGCCCTGCTTGCTCTACAGCAGACATGTTAAAACCATTATATCCTCCTTCCACAGTCCTTATAGTCATTATGGCTTCAAGGCTGTATAGAGCCTCTCCTCTCTCCTCCTGTCGTCTCCTCTCCTCTTTTTCTTTCCTCTCTCCTCTCCTCCTGTCATCTCCCCTCCTCTCCCCTATCCTCCCTCTTCTCTCGCTCTGAAATCTCCTTGGAACGACTGATCAAAGGTTAAAAAAAATTGCTAGCTTTATTATGACAGGACACAAGAAAAGTATTTAAAAGTTTTAAAAGAAAGCAGAGAAAATAAATCCTTGAACTGAGGAGAGTTTTCAAGTGTCTCACCACTGTGTCCAGGGAAAGTTACAATGTCCAGCACTAATACACACTGCTCACTCTACTGACCAGAGCCTGTGAGACAGAGGTCAGACTGCACCAGTTGATGTGAACGGATCCGGAAATGTGTGTGTATGTGTGTGTGTGTGTGTGTGTGTGTGTGTGTGTGTGTGTGTGTGTGTGTGTGTGTGTGTGTGTGTGTGTGTGTGTGTGTGTGTGTGTTGTGTGTGTGTGTGTGTGTGTGTGTGTGTGTGTGTGTGTGTGTGTGTGTGTGTGTGTGTGTGTGTGTGTGTGTGAGTGTGAAAAGAAAATAACCTCAACAGGCATTTCATAACACAATATAATTGGTACTCTGGTAAAAGTCATGTGGACTAATTCTACCGCAAAAGGCAAGGTCCCTTTGTTTGGCATTGGCTTGGGCAGTGAACGTGTATCTGAACTGCTTTCATTTTGATTTATGTATTTGTTTTTTGTTAGTTATATCTCATGCGTGTTGTTGGCATCCTGGCATCCCTATCTGCGTTGTTTTCACACACACACACAGACACTACACCACTCATGTACACACACACTTGCACCTCTACACTCATTACAGGTACCCATTCACACACACATGCACACACACATCCACCAACACACACACACACACGCACGCACGCACGCACGCACGCACGCACGCACGCACGCACGCACGCACACACACACACACACACACACACACACACACGTGTCAACCCACACCTGTTCCTTTAAAACATGTACATTTTATTTCCTGTTAGGGCCTATAAGTATTTCATAATATCATGTCCGTAAAAAAATAAAATTGTATCACATCTCAAATAGAGTCATTTGGTTTCTTATTCTATGAGTTATCATTTCCATGCTATAGATTTCATTGATTGTTTCTTTCCAATTTCTTATTTGTGGTGCCGGAGGTTTATACCAGTTTCTAGAAATCTGTTTAAGTGCTGTTATTCTCTGAATTCTGAAGAGGTACTTGAGGGGTGCATGAGGGATTCTCCCCAGAAGTATGTGTTCTGGATTTAGAGAGTGTGAGCATTCAAATGTGTCATCCAATACATTGTATACTTCAGCCAAGAAATGATTGAGGACTGGGCAGGAAAATATGATGTTATACAGGAGGTTGGTGGCACCTTAATTGGGGAGAATGGCTCGTGGTAATGACTGGAGCAGAATAGTTGGAATGGTGTCAAATACATCAAACACATGGTTTCCAGGTGGTTGATGCCATTCCATTTGCTCTGTTCCGGACATAATTATGAGCCTTCTGTGGTATGTGGGTGTGGTTATCCCTGCTCTCTCTTCAGTTATGCTAGTAACTTGGGGTGGTGTCACAGTTGTTCTTTGATTGTATCATAGGAGTTATGAAAAATCTTGACCTAATTCTCCAAGAGTATTCTCCCCAGAGTAGAGAGTTCGTTGCCTTAGACGTGTTTCTCTATATATCCTGCCAGTCCTCTTGGGTTTGCAGCTCGTCTTCCCAATTGGTTACCGCTATAATATTCTCATCTTTTGTTTCTTTTTCGATAATTCTGTATATGTGCCCCAGCACATTCTTGGCATTTACCTTGTTATATGTCTTTGCTATACATGTATATCTAATTAAAGAATGTATATCATTAAGCATTTTGTTATGTCCCACTGATTTAGTAAGCTAACTTCTTACTTGTAAGTAACTGTAAAATGTAGAATTCTGGAGGTTGTACTTCTTAAATGTACCCCTTGTCTGTGAACATCTGATAATACCTGGTCAGTCCCTTTTCAGCTATTTTAATGTGTCATCAATCATACTCAGCTTAAAGTCGCTATCCATTACAATTTCTCGCAGGTAGGTCAGGTCTGTTTCGATGCATTGTGTTTTGGTGATCTTTATACAGGTATTTTCTATCTTCCTAGTGGGTGTATTAATTGTCTTCATAAATATAGTTGGTTCTTTTTTTATCCATTTGTCAGATTTCCATCTGTCTCCATTTAGCTGTTGATGCCGGGTTCATCCATACAGTAATTGATTTTAGTTGGGCGGCTATGTAATAATTCATTAGGTTTGGTAGTGCTAGTCCCCTTGCTTGTTTACATTGTTTGATTGAAGTTTGACACAGGCTATTCTTCCTCCCTAGGTACATTTACTCAGGAGTTTGTCCCAATGTTTAAATGTATTTGGAGTAATAGTTATTAGTAGATCTTGGAACAGGAATATAAATCTTGTCATTCATTTTAATAGTTTCAAGTCTTCCTGTTATTGGAAAAGGTACATCATTGTAGGTACATCATTGTAGGTCCTGCCTGTTTAAGCTGTTTTTCCAGTGTTCCAAAGTTATACTGATGTAGTTTTGTCAGATCTTGGGGGTAGTAATCCCTAAGTATTTCAGTTTATTTTAATCCCTTTTAAGTTTAAACTTAGTTTTGATTTCTTGGGATATTGGTTGACCTTTTGCTTTTGATTTCCCTGTATTTTGTCTGTACCTAGATATGGCACTCTATTGCTTAATTTCATCCATGGTGGGAAATGATTGAGGTATGTTGGTAGAGAATCACATTGTCTGCGCACATTGCTAATTTGTGATCTTCCCGATTGATCTGTAGACTTTGTATTTTCCAATTGTTTCTTATATTTTCGGGCTAACAGTTCCCACTTAAAATGAAAATGAAAGGTGACAGAGGATCTCCTTGTCTTGTCCCCCTTAGGAGATCAAAAGAGTGTGATAATGTACAATTTACCCTTATTCTGGCATTTGGTCATTTGCAGACAGTTCAGAAACGTTTTACTAAAGTAAAATGTTTTACATGGATGTGTGGGTATCTAAGAGCATCTTCACAGACAAATACCTCATAAACCCTGTTATAAAAGTACATTGCTGGATAGATGTTACTCTGTTGGAGGGTATATAACTGTTTGTTTGGAAGGATTTCTCACCCTAGGAGTTTGGTACTATACTGTTCAACTTGTTAAGTACCTTTTATTCCATAATTGGTGAGTTAACATCTTTCAAGGAACAAGAAAAATACTTTGAACCTAACGTCTATGATCAAAGACGTGGCGCTGATCAAAGGAATATTGGCATATTGTTCTCCAGTAATTCGGAGTTTCAGCATTTCAACAGCTTTTTACCCAGTTGTAAACTAACAGCTTCAAACAGCTCAGTGGGAACAAAGGTGTCTTAATGAATCTATAGACATAAAACATATTTAAAGAGCTCCATCTCTCAGGAGGAGAGGAACGATAAGATCAGAGTAATTACCACATGAGTAATGTCTGTGTGTTTGAAAGTAATGAATAAGAAAGTAAGAGACAATGATTTGAGTTCAACAGAACAGAAGTCTATTTGAACTAAACTAGGATGCAGCCCAAAAGACACCCTATTCCATATTTAGTGCACTACTTTTGACAAGGGCCTATTGCGCAATATATTAACCTCTTAAGTCGACCCTCTACTTTTTTGAACATTCTGTTAAAAATCGCGCAACATTTCAGCGCCCTGCTACTCATGCCAGGAATATAGTATATGCATTTGCTTAGTCTGTGTGGATAGAAAACACTCAGACGTTTATAAAACTGGTTAAATCACTGCTGTGGCTTTACCAGAACGGCATTTACATTGAAAAGCACAGGAAAAACTGATCACTGAAAATGGGAAAATATATCCATGCGCTACTTGAACCCATTGATAAAGGTGAACCACAATTAATTGACTGAGGTTGCAGTACCTACAGCTTCCACACGGTGTCTAGAGTCTTGTCATTTCCCTTCGAGTTTTTTCTTGGTCAAACACATGCAGGGCACCGTATCTCCTCGGGTCTAGGACCGGATATTTTCGTTGAGTTTCTAGCCGGACATTTTTCCAGACGGACAGCTAATGATCTTTACATCGCCTCCTGATGAATTTTATCGCTTATTAACGTTTACTAATACCTAAAGTTGCATTACAAACGTATTTCGAAGTGTTTTGTGAAAGTTTATCGTCGACTTTTTGAATTTTAAAAAATGACGTTACGTTTTGAAACAATGTTTTTTTCGTTTATCACACAGTCTACATATAACGATATCTAGGCTTTATATGGACCGATTTAATCGAAATAAAGACCCAAATAGTGTTTATGGGACATCTAGGAGTGCCAACAAAGAAGATGGTGAAAGGTAATGAATGTTTTCTATTTTATTGTGCGGTTTGTGTAACGCCGAAATGCTAATTATTTTGTTTACGTCCCCTGTGGGTCTTTTGGTGTGTTACATGCTATCAGATAATAGCTTCTCATGCTTTCGCCGAAAAGCATTTTAAAAATCTGACTTGTTGCCTGGATTCACAACGAGTGTAGCTTTAATTCGATACCCTGCATGTGTATTTTAATGAACTTTTGAGTTTTAACTAATACTATTAGCATTTAGCGTAGCGCATTTGCATTTCCAGAGCTCTAGTTGGGACGCAAGCGTCCCGAGTAGAAGCAATAAGGTCCCATGGTCCCTAGTCAAATTTTGTGCACTTAATAGGGAATAGGGTGCCATTTGGGATGCAGATCAAGGAATGAGGACACAGGGGTGAAAGTAATATTTATTTTCAAGTCAAGATGTCCGTCAGAAAAATATAGGCTACTATTGCATGTGAATAGAGCGGCCAATATGAACTACCATCTCTAGTGACTGTGCTGTTGAAGTAAATATGATATTTTTCATTTGGTTCTGCCCAGAGTCTCTCATTTAAACTGTGTGTGATGACTACACTCCTGACTTATGACTCATCTATAGCATCATGACGGGAGTCCAGCTGTGTGTGTGTGTGTGTGTGTGTGGGTGGGGGGGGTCTATGTTACACTCACAGCAGGTTGTGCTAGGCTCTGTGATGGTTACACTCCTGTCCAGTGTTTCGTCACCCCTCCCTCTATAACCCCACTGTATGACAGTGCCCTGTGAGGAGTATAAATGAACCTGTCTAACTGTGTGTGTGTGTGTGTTCCTTGTGTGTCTGTGTTTGTGTGTGTATGTGTGTGTACGACGTGCGTACTTGCATATGTGTATGCATGTGTGTAATACAGTGCTGCATGCCAAGGTTTGGATTACATGTCCAGGAGTGTAGCAGAGCAGAGCCCTGGAGAGCAGCCTAGGCTTCAGCCCTGTTTTATCAGCCTGAAAAGGGAAGTGTTCGCCATCCAGCGCCTGGCTAGAGGAATTTTAGCCAGCACCAGGCCTTCTCACAGAGTGACGCAATGTGAACCCACGACAGGCCAGGCATAGAAAATGAAGACCTTCTCCTCAACTGACCTTCCATTATCTCTATAAGTATGTGTACATCCCAAATGGCACCCTATTCCCTATTTAGTGCACTAATTTTGACCAGCAATGTGTATAGGGTGCCATTTGGGACACACTTGCGAACAAATAACATACGATATCCATGAGTTTCCCGTGTCCCATGATGCCTTGCGTGAATTATGGGCGTTATTTCCGGTTCGAAGTAAACAAACGGTTTCTTCATCCATTCATTCATGAAGAGCTTGCCAAACTAATAATGATGTGGTAACACAACCTGACGGAGATCAAAAATGGTAATATTAGCCTACCTTTACCCTCCGTAATTGATGGTTGGGAAGATGACGTGAAGAAGTGGCCTCGTATCACGTACGGTAGCATATTCACATTCTTTGTTGAATCCGTAGCTTGCGGATTCAACCTCAACTTGAGCAACTTAAAAAGTTTGGAGGTGTACCAACCAACACAGTAACAAAGTTGGTCGGGTGATATACGCATAGAGCCGAGTCAGAGCCTGCACGCATCTCATCACAAGGCGTGGGTACTAGCATCAACGACAGGTGTCATACAGACAGCGGACACATCTCATCACAAGGCGTGGGTACTAGCATCAACGACAGGTGTCATACAGACAGCGGACACATCTCATCACAAGGCGTGGGTACTAGCATCAACGACAGGTGTCATACAGACAGCGGACACATCTCATCACAAGGCGTGGGTACTAGCATCAACGACAGGTGTCATACAGACAGCGGACACATCTCATCACAAGGCGTGGGTACTAGCATCAACGACAGGTGTCATACAGACAGCGGACACATCTCATCACAAGGCGTGGGTACTAGCATCAACGACAGGTGTCATACAGACAGCGGACACATGTCATCACAAGGCGTGGGTACGAGCATCAACGACAGATGTCATACAGTCAGCGGACACATCTCATCACAAGGCGTGGGTACTAGCATCAACGGGTTGATAATGTATTGCAGGGCCAGGACGCTCTTGTAGTCACGCTGCAGCAATTCTGTGGAAGGTCAGTAAAAGTAACAACCAAAAATGACATGAAAGTGCAGGACAACGGGTATTCCAGGAGAGGTTTGGGAAACACTGGGTTAGATAATAACTAAAAATATTTTCTTCAATATAGGTTGAGAGTGCAGTCAGGCAAGGCAAAACAGGAATGGGATGCACGGATGTGCAAAGGAAGTGGAACTTGGGTGTGAGGAAGAATGTAGGGCTGAGGAAGGCGAAACATACATTGGCATACATACATAAACACTTCAGACCCCACCACACATATCCAGGCCCATCAATGTTCCACAATCTCCCCCCGACTTTTTAGGAACCACACAGAGTTCACAAGCCACATACACTCCTCGCTAATGGCCCCACTATTTCGGCTCCAGACAAATGGTCTTCTTCAGCCAAGTTACAGAGCAGATGTAGACAGCAGCAGCAAGGCAGGCCCAAGGCAACATGATTCAGCCCACACAAACACACTGTGTCACACTGAACACAGCACAACACTAACCTGTAGGAAGTGCACAATATTATGAGGCCTATAAATGACCCCCGTGCAAGCAGCTACATTGATGGAAGAAACCAAGATCCAAAGTGCTTCACATCTACATCTACTGCATGATGCTAGGAAGCTGTCTCTAACAGCCAGCACAGCGAAACGAGTCCCCAAATGAAACATCACAGAAAAAATGTGTAAATGAGCATTTGTACCCAACCTTCACTGGCGAAGCATGACAAAGAAAACAGGTCAAGGTCATCACACTCCTGGAGAGCAGAGGGCGTGTTGTGGAGAACAGAGGCCTGGTGGTGCACCCTGACCATCCTTGGTTGTGAGCCAGCCCAGATAGGATCCTTGATGCAACACAGCTCCTTGAGATCAAGTGCCCCTTCAAGAGTTCCACGTCTCTGACAGAATTTCTGAGTCGGCCAAATGGTGACATGAAAAGCTTGGATGATGGAGAGTACCTAATTCACCCCAATGGAACAGATGGATACTACCTTCAGGTGGGTAATAATGGACAGCACCTAATTCACCCCAATGGAACAGATGGATACTACCTTCAGGTGGGTAATAATGGACAGCACCTAATTCACCCCAATGGAACAGATGGATACTACCTTCAGGTGGGTAATAATGGACAGCACCTAATTCACCCCAATGGAACAGATGGATACTACCTTCAGGTGGGTAATAATGGACAGCACCTAATTCACCCCAATGGAACAGATGGATACTACCTTCAGGTGGGTAATAATGGACAGCACCTAATTCACCCCAATGGAACAGATGGATACTACCTTCAGGTGGGTAATAATGGACAGCACCTAATTCACCCCAATGGAACAGATGGATACTACCTTCAGGTGGGTAATAATGGACAGCACCTAATTCACCCCAATGGAACAGATGGATACTACCTTCAGGTGGGTAATAATGGACAGCACCTAATTCACCCCAATGGAACAGATGGATACTACCTTCAGGTGGGTAATAATGGACAGCACCTAATTCACCCCAATGGAACAGATGGCACCTAATAATGGACAGCACCTAATTCCCAATGGAACAGATGGATACTACCTTCAGGTGGGTAATAATGGACAGCACCTAATTCACCCCAATGGAACAGATGGATACTACCTTCAGGTGGGTAATAATGGACAGCACCTAATTCACCCCAATGGAACAGATGGATACTACCTTCAGGTGGGTAATAATGGACAGCACCTAATTCACCCCAATGGAACAGATGGATACTACCTTCAGGTGGGTAATAATGGACAGCACCTAATTCACCCCAATGGAACAGATGGATACTACCTTCAGGTGGGTAATAATGGACAGCACCTAATTCACCCCAATGGAACAGATGGATACTACCTTCAGGTGGGTAATAATGGACAGCACCTAATTCACCCCAATGGAACAGATGGATACTACCTTCAGGTGGGTAATAATGGACAGCACCTAATTCACCCCAATGGAACAGATGGATACTACCTTCAGGTGGGTAATAATGGACAGCACCTAATTCACCCCAATGGAACAGATGGATACTACCTTCAGGTGGGTAATAATGGACAGCACCTAATTCACCCCAATGGAACAGATGGATACTACCTTCAGGTGGGTAATAATGGACAGCACCTAATTCACCCCAATGGAACAGATGGATACTACCTTCAGGTGGGTAATAATGGGAGCTACCTTCAGGTGGGTACAATGGACAGCACCTAATTCACCCCAATGGAACAGATGGATACTACCTTCAGGTGGGTAATAATGGACAGCACCTAATTCACCCCAATGGAACAGATGGATACTACCTTCAATGGTGGGTAATAATGGACAGCACCTAATTCACCCCAATGGAACAGATGGATATACTTCAGGTGGGTAATAATACCTTCAGGATGGGTAATAATGGACAGCACCTAATTCACCCCAATGGAACAGATGGATACTACCTTCAGGTGGGTAATAATGGACAGCACCTAATTCACCCCAATGGAACAGATGGATACTACCTTCAGGTGGGTAATAATGGACAGCACCTAATTCACCCCAATGGAACAGATGGATACTACCTTCAGGTGGGTAATAATGGACAGCACCTAATTCACCCCAATGGAACAGATGGATACTACCTTCAATGGTGGGTAATAATGGACAGCACCTAATTCACCCCAATGGAACAGATGGATACTACCTTCAGGTGGGTAATAATGGACAGCACCTAATTCACCCCAATGGAACAGATGGATACTACCTTCAGGTGGGTAATAATGGACAGCACCTAATTCACCCCAATGGAACAGATGGATACTACCTTCAGGTGGGTAATAATGGACAGCACCTAATTCACCCCAATGGAACAGATGGATACTACCTTCAGGTGGGTAATAATGGACAGCACCTAATTCACCCCAATGGAACAGATGGAAACTACCTTCAGGTGGGTAATAATGGACAGCACCTAATTCACCCCAATGGAACAGATGGATACTACCTTCAGGTGGGTAATAATGGACAGCACCTAATTCACCCCAATGGAACAGATGGATACACCTTCATGGGATACTACCTTCATGGGGTAATAATGGACAGCACCTAATTCACCCCAATGGAACAGATGGATACTACCTTCAGGTGGGTAATAATGGACAGCACCTAATTCACCCCAATGGAACAGATGGATACTACCTTCAGGTGGGTAATAATGGACAGCACCTAATTCACCCCAATGGAACAGATGGATACTACCTTCAGGTGGGTAATAATGGACAGCACCTAATTCACCCCAATGGAACAGATGGATACAGGTGGGTAATAATACCTTCAGGTGGGTAATAATGGACAGCACCTAATTCACCCCAATGGAACAGATGGATACTACCTTCAGGTGGGTAATAATGGACAGCACCTAATTCACCCCAATGGAACAGATGGATACTACCTTCAGGTGGGTAATAATGGACAGCACCTAATTCACCCCAATGGAACAGATGGATACTACCTTCAGGTGGGTAATAATGGACAGCACCTAATTCACCCCAATGGAACAGATGGATACTACCTTCAGGTGGGTAATAATGGACAGCACCTAATTCACCCCAATGGAACAGATGGATACTACCTTCAGGTGGGTAATAATGGACAGCACCTAATTCACCCCAATGGAACAGATGGATACTACCTTCAGGTGGGTAATAATGGACAGCACCTTATTCACCCCAATGGAACAGATGGATACTACCTTCAGGTGGGTAATAATGGACAGCACCTAATTCACCCCAATGGAACAGATGGATACTACCTTCAGGTGGGTAATAATGGACAGCACCTAATTCACCCCAATGGAACAGATGGATACTACCTTCAGGTGGGTAATAATGGACAGCACCTAATTCACCCCAATGGAACAGATGGATACTACCTTCAGGTGGGTAATAATGGACAGCACCTAATTCACCCCAATGGAACAGATGGATACTACCTTCAGGTGGGTAATTCACCCCAATGGAACAGCACCTACATTCACCCCAATGGAACAGATGGATACTACCTTCAGGTGGGTAATAATGGACAGCACCTAATTCACCCCAATGGAACAGATGGATACTACCTTCAGGTGGGTAATAATGGACAGCACCTAATTCACCCCAATGGAACAGATGGATACTACCTTCAGGTGGGTAATAATGGACAGCACCTAATTCACCCCAATGGAACAGATGGATACTACCTTCAGGTGGGTAATAATGGACAGCACCTAATTCACCCTAATTCACCCCAATGGAACAGATGGATACTACCTTCATGGTAATAATGGACAGCACCTAATTCACCCCAATGGAACAGATGGATACTACCTTCAGGTGGGTAATAATGGACAGCACCTAATTCACCCCAATGGAACAGATGGATACTACCTTCAGGTGGGTAATAATGGACAGCACCTAATTCACCCCAATGGAACAGATGGATACTACCTTCAGGTGGGTAATAATGGACAGCACCTAATTCACCCCAATGGAACAGATGGATACTACCTTCAGGTGGGTAATAATGGACAGCACCTAATTCACCCCAATGGAACAGATGGATACTACCTTCAGGTGGGTAATAATGGACAGCACCTAATTCACCACCAATGGAACAGATGGATACTACCTTCAGGTGGGTAATAATGGACAGCACCTAATTCACCCCAATGGAACAGATGGATACTACCTTCAGGTGGGTAATAATGGACAGCACCTAATTCACAGCCCGATGGAACAGATGGATACTACCTTCAGGTGGGTAATAATGGACAGCACCTAATTCACCCCAATGGAACAGATGGATACTACCTTCAGGTGGGTAATAATGGACAGCACCTAATTCACCCCAATGGAACAGATGGATACTACCTTCAGGTGGGTAATAATGGACAGCACCTAATTCACCCCGATGGAACAGATGGATACTACCTTCAGGTGGGTAATAATGGACAGCACCTAATTCACCCCGATGGAACAGATGGATACTACCTTCAGGTGGGTAATAATGGACAGCACCTAATTCACCCCAATGGAACAGATGGATACTACCTTCAGGTGGGTAATAATGGACAGCACCTAATTCACCCCAATGGAACAGATGGATACTACCTTCAGGTGGGTAATAATGGACAGCACCTAATTCACCCCAATGGAACAGATGGATACTACCTTCAGGTGGGTAATAATGGACAGCACCTAATTCACCCCAATGGAACAGATGGATACTACCTTCAGGTGGGTAATAATGGACAGCACCTAATTCACCCCAATGGAACAGATGGATACTACCTTCAGACAGCACCTAATTCACCCCAATGGGATAATAAGGTGGGTAATAATGGACAGCACCTAATTCACCCCAATGGAACAGATGGATACTACCTTCAGGTGGGTAATAATGGACAGCACCTTATTCACCCCGATGGAACAGATGGATACTACCTTCAGGTGGGTAATAATGGACAGCACCTAATTCACCCCGATGGAACAGATGGATACTACCTTCAGGTGGGTAATAATGGACAGCACCTAATTCACCCCAATGGAACAGATGGATACTACCTTCAGGTGGGTAATAATGGACAGCACCTAATTCACCCCAATGGAACAGATGGATACTACCTTCAGGTGGGTAATAATGGACAGCACCTAATTCACCCCAATGGAACAGATGGATACTACCTTCAGGTGGGTAATAATGGAACAGATGGATACACTTCAGGTGGGTAATAATGGACAGCACCTAATTCCCCAATGGAACAGATGGATACTACCTTCAGGTGGGTAATAATGGACAGCACCTAATTCACCCCAATGGAACAGATGGATACTACCTTCAGGTGGGTAATAATGGACAGCACCTAATTCACCCCAATGGAACAGATGGATACTACCTTCAGGTGGGTAATAATGGACAGCACCTAATTCACCCCAATGGAACAGATGGATACTACCTTCAGGTGGGTAATAATGGACAGCACCTAATTCACCCCAATGGAACAGATGGATACTACCTTCAGGTGGGTAATAATGGACAGCACCTAATTCACCCCAATGGAACAGATGGATACTACCTTCAGGTGGGTAATAATGGACAGCACCTAATTCACCCCAATGGAACAGATGGATACTACCTTCAGGTGGGTAATAATGGACAGCACCTAATTCACCCCGATGGAACAGATGGATACTACCTTCAGGTGGGTAATAATGGACAGCACTTAATTCACCTAATTCACCCCGATGGAACAGATGGATACAGGTGGGTAATAATGGACAGCACCTTCGATGGAACAGATGGGTGGGTAATAATGGACAGCACCTAATTCACCCCGATGGAACAGATGGATACTACCTTCAGGTGGGTAATAATGGACAGCACCTAATTCACCCCGATGGAACAGATGGATACTACCTTCAGGTGGGTAATAATGGACAGCAACTAATTCACCCCGATGGAACAGATGGATACTACCTTCAGGTGGGTAATAATGGACAGCACCTAATTCACCCCAATGGAACAGATGGATACTACCTTCAGGTGGGACAGCACCTAATTCACCCCAATGGAATAATGGACAGCACCTAATTCACCCCAATGGAACAGATGGATACTCCTTCAGGTGGGTAATAATGGACAGCACCTAATTCACCCCAATGGAACAGATGGATACTACCTTCAGGTGGGTAATAATGGACAGCACCTAATTCACCCCAATGGAACAGATGGATACTACCTTCAGGTGGGTAATAATGGACAGCACCTAATTCACCCCAATGGAACAGATGGATACTACCTTCAGGTGGGTAATAATGGACAGCACCTAATTCACCCCAATGGAACAGATGGATACTACCTTCAGGTGGGTAATAATGGACAGCACCTAATTCACCCCGATGGAACAGATGGATACTACCTTCAGGTGGGTAATAATGGACAGCACCTAATTCACCCCGATGGAACAGATGGATACTACCTTCAGGTGGGTAATATGGAACAGATGGATACTACCTTCCGGACACCTAATTCACCTAATTCACCCCGATGGAACAGATGGATACTACCTTCAGGTGGGTAATAATGGACAGCACCTAATTCACCCCAATGGAACAGATGGATACTACCTTCAGGTGGGTAATAATGGACAGAACACCTAATTCATTCACCCCAATGGAACAGATGGATACTACCTTCAGGTGGGTAATAATGGACAGCACCTAATTCACCCCAATGGAACAGATGGATACTACCTTCAGGTGGGTAATAATGGACAGCACCTAATTCACCCCAATGGAACAGATGGATACTACCTTCAGGTGGGTAATAATGGACAGCACCTAATTCACCCCAATGGAACAGATGGATACTACCTTCAGGTGGGTAATAATGGACAGCACCTAATTCACCCCAATGGAACAGAGATACTACCCAGGTGGGTAATAATCACACCCAATGGAACAGATGGATACTACCTTCAGGTGGGTAATAATGGACAGCACCTAATTCACCCCGATGGAACAGATGGATACTACCTTCAGGTGGGTAATAATGGACAGCACCTAATTCACCCCAATGGAACAGATGGATACTACCTTCAGGTGGGTAATAATGGACAGCACCTAATTCACCCCAATGGAACAGATGGATACTACCTTCAGGTGGGTAATAATGGAACAGCACCTAATTCACCCCAATGGAACAGATGGATACTACCTTCAGGTGGGTAATAATGGACAGCACCTAATTCACCCCAATGGAACAGATGGATACTACCTTCAGGTGGGTAATAATGGACAGCACCTAATTCACCCCAATGGAACAGATGGATACTACCTTCAGGTGGGTAATAATGGACAGCACCTAATTCACCCCAATGGAACAGATGGATACTACCTTCAGGTGGGTCATTTTTTCTTCCAGAAAATAGATTAGCTGTCTTATTACAAGTATTGAACATTGTATTGTAAACTCAAACTAATCAGTATTCTGTGCCTTCTTATTCCTTCTTTCAGACACAAGTGACCATGACATACCTGGACCTACAGAGCTGCAAGCTGGTTGTCTGGACACCAAGCGAGCACATAGAAGGGGACATTCCATTTGATAAAGACTAAACAGCTGCAGAAGTTCTACTTTTTAAACATGCCACCTCGGTTGGCTGATGATTTGGCTGAAAAGAAGATGCATCTCTGCCCAAAGTACCTGGAGCTCTTTAAGTAAATGGAGGTGAGCAGTAGATTGAATAAACTGGGAATACACAATTCAATTAGTTTGAGCGTGCACTTACTTCATTAAGTACTGTTTTAATAAATATACTGTATTTATTAAATAACACAAAATGCACTAATATATTAGATAATCAATTTATTAAGGTATTGTAATGAATGCGCTGAGAGTCGGGAAGCAAGTTCAGGGAGTGAGTGTTTTAATAAATAAAAGAAACAATGAACACGAAACACAAATAACGCACCGACATGAGAACAGAGTCAATAACACCTGAGGAAAGAACCAAGGGGAGTGACAGATATAGGGGAGATAATCAAGGAGGTGATGGAGTCCAGGTGAGTGTCATGAGGCGCAGGTGTGCAAGACGACGGTGACCTAGAGGCCGGAGAGGGAGTGTAAGTGACAGATATACCTACACGAACACAGTGTAATGATCTCTCACCAGTTTATTTTTCATAGGACAGAACTAGTTAAAATAGGCAAGTTGGTACAGGCAGTTGTGCGAGCTGACTAAACAAATACAGCTAAAACAGTTGGAATAACAAAATGTTACAAATGCTGACAATGTTTTGCAGTTCATTAATAGGAATAAAGTGATGTACATTTTTGGAATAAATAAACGATCAGTGCATGTTGTTAGTCATGTTGATTGTGTTAGACATTGTGTCTATTTGCTAGAAATAAACTCTCCTCTCAGATTTACCAGACCTGCACAGATGGTAAGTATGTTGTCAGTATTAGGGATCAAACTAATAGGCATAGTTTGTGAGAGAATCTTGTACACCTTGAGATGCCTTATTACTCGTTCCACACGAATACAGACATTAGCAATGTGTCGTGTGCGAGTGACCTGCTCATTTGTCAACTGGCATTGCTTGCGTGTAAATGCTGGTAAGACCAAGCGTACATTCCCTTCCTCGAGCAAGTCCCTAATTGTGAAGCCATCACCTCATCTCTGGTCCAGAAACCCTGAGTTCTGCGTTATGAACCCATCCGTACATTTCCCACCATAAGCCTCTGAAATGAACATAACCATTCCTGATGGAGCAGTTGCTGCTAGATATTTTAGAGAGAACACTTTCTGTGCAGTCAATAACACAAGTTGTGTTTGAAATATTCTCCTGAATAACCTAGTAGCCTTTATCGTCTCACGAGGCAGCCATGGAATGAGATCCTTGGTGTGCTCAGCAATGCTTAGCAATGACATTTATCCAGAATTTCACTGTTTTACTGACCTGACCGGGTGACCTTTTGAAGCGTCTTGATAAATCACCTATAACAAAGTTCTGTCTAAGTTTCAGTTGTTTCAACAGAATTTGGTCTACAACCAGCGTTGTTGATGATGTGGGGGCAACACCTTGTATGCAAGACACAAGAGTCTGCATCATCTTTCAATGTAACATCTGCAACAGACAGTGACCTCAGGGGATGGTGCAGTCGTCATGCCACGTGATGGGTCCTTTGGAGTAGGTGTGGTCCATTGCCTGGGCCGACTACTGTGTTTGGGCATCATGGAAGGGCTTTGAAATAGGACCTGGCTCCTCAGAAACCTTCACCACACCTGGCTCATCTGCAGGTGATGATTAGCTGAATGTGAATATAGATGTTTAGTTTATGAGATTATTAAGGATCTGGAAAAGCTAATACACTAATCAGGGATACTTGGAAAAAGATTTTAAACCCCCTGTGCCTTACTTATAGCGTTTATCAGACTATTCTCTACTGCAAATAAGCATTCTAAACCCATTGGGACACATAGACTAGGTTTAATATTTTCTAAGTAAATATTCTGTACCTATTAGCTAGAACAGCAAAAGAAATGAACATCTGCCAAATACAGGGTAAATGTTGGCTGTGGCAGGTAAACATTTCAGCTCACCTGCCACCATGGCAGATAATATTATTATAAATTAATAGAAGAAGAACCTAAGAATAATCATGGATTAAGGTTACACAATATGTACCCTATTTCTGATGTCAGGTAGCCTACCACTGACTCAGTGTTTACAATTATAAAGTGTTTAACAGATTTCACAAGTGTCAGATAATTTTTTTTTTTTTTTTAAAGTGGCTGGTAGATTAATTTTAGACCCTGACTAGAAGCTATCGTAGTCAGATTCTAGTCACAAAAACTGAAGACAAACACGCGATATCAATACTAGTTCACATGCCTGTTCTTGTGACATGTCTATCAACCCTCCCGCTGAGGTGGCGTCTCTTCTCTGGTGGCCTCTCATAACCCAGAAAGAGCGTTGGTTATGGGTTATTCTGCGTTGGCGTCTTATCAACAAAGTGAAACGAGCAAACATACAACTTTTTGGGGGGCTTTTTTAAGTTTTTCGCTTCATGGTCATTTGGAAACTGTACCAGTGAAGGGAAATCTTAATGCTTCAGCATACAATGACATTCTACACAATTATGTGCTACCAACTTTGTGGCAACAGTTTGGGGAAGGACAAAGCGAGGTCCATACAGAAATAGTTTGTCGAGATTGGTGTGGAAGAACTTGACTGTCCTGCCCAGAGCCCTGACCACAACCCCATTGAACACCTTTGGGATGAATTGGAATGCACACTGCGAGCCAGGCCGAATCGCCCGACATCAGTGCCCAACCTCACTAATGTTCATGTGGCTGAATGGAAGCAAGTCCCCGCAGCAATGTTTCAACATCTAGTGGAAAGCCTTCCCAGAAAAATGGAGGCTGTTATAGCAGCAAAGGGGGGAGCAATTCCATATTAATGCCCATGATTTTGGAATGAGATGTTTGAAAAGCAGGTGTCCATAGTTTTGGTCATAAAGTGTAGAAGGAGTATTAGATAATGGGGAACGTGTGTAAGCTACTGATCTACAAATAGATTAGACAACTACGTCAAGTGGAGGAGAACATTGGCATAATGGTCATTTTGATATGAATGTTAAAGTATATTAATAGTAATTATATATGACTGGAAAGAGCAGTATATACAGTATATGGTTTTGATGGGTTGGAGAGAGAGGGGACTGTTGTTGGAGACTGTCCTTGACTTTATATGGAGACTTTATCCTCTCAGGGCCGGTTTTCCAGACACAGTTTAAACCTAGTTCTGGACTAAGCACTTTTTATGGAGAATCGTCATTGAACAAGCTTTTTAGTCCAGGACTAGGCTTCATACTGTATCTGTCTTTGAAACCGGCCCTCAATGAAAAGCATCCTACATTGTACACATCAGATATTGAAACCACCGTTACGCTTCAATCATATTCACTCATGGAACCCCCTAGCTGGGCAGTTATATACCTGCCATTGACCTTCCATATAGCTAGCTACATACATCAACCTACCAGGAACACAAACCCTGTAACAAAGCAGGAACTGGTAGCTAGCAATCTGAATGTGTCACGACTTCCACCGAAGTCGGCTCCTCTCCTTGTTCGGGTGGCGTTCGGCGTTCGGCGGTCGACGTCACCGGCTTTCTAGCCAATGCCGCTCCATTTCTCATTATTCCATTTGTTTAGTCTTGTTTCATACACACCTGGTTAACATTCCATAATCAACTGCATGTATTTAGTCCTCTGTTCCTCTCCATGTCTTTGTGTGTAATTGTTTAGGGTGGCATTTGTTATGTATATTTTTCCAGGCGTTGCACTTTTGTTTTAGACCGTGTTTTGGCACTTGTTTAGTGTTATGTGCTGTATATTATTAACCGGTATTAAAGTGCGCCTGTTATATATATGTACTCCGCTCTCCTGCAGTTGACTTCGCCTCCATACACCTCCCCTAACAGAATGGAGTCTGGAGGAGAACCCTGCCACTTCATTTCCATGGACTGACTGCTCCTAATAACGAGGTTAGTGTGTAACTAGACCAGAAAAAGATGGGCCCCTATGGGCCCTGGTCAAAAGTAGTACACTACTTAAGGGATAGGGTGCTATTTGGGACACACTCATTTACATTCAGCCCTGGTCATAAACAATGCATTATCGACTATCCCAACCCATCTGGTCTTCATTCACTAGAGTGCTCAGTTAGTGGTCTTCTTTCTAATCTAGTCATGTAGTTGCTCCTCATATTTAACAACCACTCTTTGTTAATCAGAACAAGAGAGATAGAGACAGTACACTGTATTGTATTCACATAAGTACTTTAATCAGGCACTTTGACAAGAAGAAAAAAACATCTGGCACATCAGGGAAGATATATGATATGCGTAGACATTCGGGGGAACATGTATACTATGGGCTACGTTCGGTAAGAAAGAGGATGTACAATTGTATAAATAACAAACTGTAGAAACTGGTGAATGGACAAAGTAAAAGCTCAAAACAACATGATATCCCAGCTTCTTAATTTCAAACATATATAGCCTTGTGTTTTAGGGGCAATTTAACATGGCTTAACAAACACTTTTAAAGGTTTCTAAGTTGGAGTGTGTGCGTCCCAAATGGCACCCTATTCTCTACATGGTGCACTACTTTTATAGCACACTATAGGGAATAAAGTGCTATTTGGAACATAGCGTTTGTGTCTCAAGGTATTACTGTAGTCTCTCAGAGCCAATAAATGCAACGTTTCTTCAACTAACATGTTCACAATTCAAAATGGCATGAAGACTCACAAACTGTCAGGCTAGAAGAAGCTCCAATGTGATAAATTAAGGAAAATGTCACACAGTCACTACATGGTTGCGTCCTAAATGGCACCCTATTCCTTATTTAGTGAACTAATGTATAGGGAAGTGCACTCCTTTTGCGGAGAAAAATACCCCCATAGGGCCCTGGTCAAAAGTAGTGCACTATATAGGGAAATTGGTGTTATGTTCTGGTACCAAGAAGTGGTGCATCGTCAGACACTAGTTATTAGCTAGTTACACCTAACTATTAGTGAAAACTAATAATACTGTAAATTAACAATACTGATAATTTAAAATACTGTAGCTCAGAGAAGGAACTAAGAGAAAACTAAAAAGCAACGACAGCATTTTAGTTAGTGCTCTGGTCTCAGTCCTGCATGTGATTTGAAAAGCAGTATTTCAGAGATTAATCTGGCTATGTGCAACACAATGTCCCCTGCAAAGAAATTATGAAAATATCTGTTGCAACGAGCTCCTCCTGGTTCAGAATGCTGGAGAGAATCCCATCGATACTAAGATGAACTTAGTGAGCTACAGTCTGTCAGACGGACACACACAACCCCTACTCAAACCTCAAGAGGTACACAGACAACCCCTACTCAAACCTCAAGAGGTACACACACAACCCCTACTCAAACCTCAAGAGGTACACAGACAACCCCTACTCAAACCTCAAGAGGTACACACACAACCCCTACTCAAACCTCAAGAGGTACACAGACAACCCCTACTCAAACCTCAAGAGGTACACACACAACCCCTACTCAAACCTCAAGAGGTACACAGACAACCCCTACTCAAACCTCAAGAGGTACACAGACAACCCCTACTCAAACCTCAAGAGGTACACACACAACCCCTACTCAAACCTCAAGAGGTACACAGACAACCCCTACTCAAACCTCAAGAGGTACACACACAACCCCTACTCAAACCTCAAGAGGTACACACACAACCCCTACTCAAACCTCAAGAGGTACACACACAACCCCTACTCAAACCTCAGGGTTGTCCACAAAGAATGTAAGCGGGGCGCTGCGCCACAATGTGTACTGGCTGTGTCACTATATATATATATATATATATATATATATATATATATATATATATATATATAAAATAAAAAATAAATTGGTTTACCCCACCGTACTCAGCAGCACCACCTTGTTAAAAAATCCTGGGGAGAATTCAAACCTCACAGATCACACACAACCCCTACTCAAACCTCATGTCAGCTGTTTTGTCTTCTGTCTGTCTGGATGGTTCGACTACCACTACAATAACAACTAGACTTGTCTGTCTGGATGGTTCCACTACCACTACAATAACAACTAGACTTGTCTGTCTGGATGGTTCGACTACCACTACAATAACAACTAGACTTGTCTGTCTGGATGGTTCCACTACCACTACAATAACAACTAGACTTGTCTGTCTGGACGGTTCCACTACCACTACAATAACAACTAGACTTGTCTGTCTGGACGGTTCCACTACCACTACAATAACAACTAGACTTGTCTGTTTGGATGGTTCCACTACCACTACAATAACAACTAGACCTGTCTGTCTGGATGGTTCCACTACCACTACAATAACAACTAGACTTGTCTGTCTGGATGGTTCCACTACCACTACAATAACAACTAGACCTGTCTGTCTGGATGGTAAGACTGCCACTACAATAACAACTAGACTTGTCTGTCTGGATGGTTCGACTGCCACTACAATAACAACCCGCCTGTCTGTCTGGACGGTTCGACTGCCACTACAATAACAACTACACTTGTCTGTCTGGATGATAAGACTGCCACTACAATAACAACTAGACTTGTCTGTCTGGATGATAAGACTGCCACGACAATAACAACTGGACCTGTCTGTCTGGATGGTAAGACTGCCACTACAATAACAACTGGACCTGTCTGTCTGGATGGTAAGACTGCCACTACAATAACAACTAGACTTGTCTGTCTGGATGATAAGACTGCCACGACAATAACAACTGGACCTGTCTGTCTGGATGGTAAGACTGCCACTACAATAACAACTAGACTTGTCTGTCTGGATGATAAGACTGCCACGACAATAACAACTGGACCTGTCTGTCTGGATGGTAAGACTGCCACTACAATAACAACTGGACCTGTCTGTCTGGATGGTAAGACTGCCACTACAATAACAACTAGACTTGTCTGTCTGGATGATAAGACTGCCACGACAATAACAACTGGACCTGTCTGTCTGGATGATAAGACTGCCACGACAATAACAACTGGACCTGTCTGTCTGGATGGTTCGACTGCCACGACAATAACAACTGGACCTGTCTGTTGACATACATGACATTTGTTTTATTTTCCTTTGTTCTACTGCTGGCAACCTTGTAGTTATATTGCAGCTGGTCTCTGTGATGTTTCGGACCTCCCCTGTCTGTGTCTGAGTGGTTCTGCCCTTGTCTGGGTCTACTATGCCACTAGAATACCAAGTAGACCTGTACGGCTCATCGTGATTAAAATCACAGCAAAGACACCTGAAAAAAAGGACACGATCAATCGGTGTCAAGTTCACCTAAACTAGACTGGAGGAAGAAACAAAGGAACGTGCTCAGGACATGACTGATCCTTTCAAACAAGACTCAAAAAACTGTGTTTACATCCCGAATGGAACCCTATTCCCTTTATAGTGCACTACTTTTGACCAGGTAGTGCACTATATAGGCAATAGGTGCCATTTGGGAGACACACATATGGCACACTGAATTAGTATGAGAGGGATCCAACACTTCAGCAGATTATTTTTGAAAGCTTCTTGACCAAACACTGTATTGATACTGGTATCATGTTCTTCCAGCAACGCAAGCTCTTTTTTCGCTCCTCCGTAATAAATATTTACAAGAAATGACAGCATATCCCCCAATCAATCACACTAATAGAAATATAGAGCTTTTTTTCGTTCCAAGAACACAATGGTTAAGTACATAAAATAGAACAAACATGGAGTTCACACATACTGTTACATAGCTAGGAATATACACATATGGAAATATATTCTGAGGCTATAGCAGCCTTCTGGCACAGAATTAGTGCCATTTCTAGTCAGAAACCAAAGTCAGTATAAAAATATCTTCTACAGAATATTGACATCCTGGCTCCCCATTAGAATGTGCAAATCCTGGGTAGTTTTGTTCTCTTGACACTGATTGGATAGAGGGAAGAGGAAAAGGCAACATCCATTTTCGCCTCAGTTTTGATTCTGGTTCAGTTTGAGAGTCCCATTAGTTGATGATGCAGCTACCACCTTTTGAGCCCATTTGAGAGTTACTTCATTATTTAACTACAGTACTTAACCACACTCTGTTCTGGCCAGAATGGAAGGTACACTGTACGAAACAGTCTATTGACACCAGACTGTGACCATTACACATTAGGAGGGGTACCACCCTGCAACCTAAATAGGGTGTCAATTGATTCATCACCTCTGTCTTTTGAGGAACAATAACTCAGTATCAGTCTTCCAATCTCTAGTACCTCAGAATCTACAGAGTCTATATCCTCATCTCAGTCTACAGTCTGTATCCTCATCTGTGAGTCGATAGTCTATATCCTCATCTGTTAGTCAATAGAGTCTATATCCTCATCTGTTAGTCAATAGAGTCTATATCCTCATCTGTGAGTCGATAGAATCTATATCCTCATCTGTTAGTCAATAGAGTCTATATCTTAATTTCAGTCTACAGAGTCTATTTCCTCCTCAGTCTACAGAGTCTATATCCTCATCTGTGAGTCTATAGTCTATATCCTCATCTCGGCCTCTTCACTGTGCTCCATGCTGTGTTCAGTGGTGCTGATCATGGAGGCTGAGGGGCCCTGGGTGACGCCGAAAGGTGTGATGGCCGGGGAGCGGGCGGCCAGGGGGGACAGGGAGGGGGAGAAGCTGGGGGACATGGCTACTGAGGAGGGGGAGCCCTCGTGACTGATGGGGGACCTCCGTAGGGAGGCCAGATGGGGGAAGGAGGACCTCCCCACAGAGGGCTTAACGGGGGCAGGCTTGACCGGGACTGTCTTCGCCCCGGGGTGGGCTATGGAGGTGATTAGGGGCGGGGGGTCAATGCGAGGGGGTTTGGGGTCCACCTTGGCTTTGTGCTGGAGCGGTCTGCGAGGGTTAGGAGGGGCCGTCTCATCCTTTAACCTCGCTATCTCCGTGAAGACGCTTGCTAATGGCTGGAACTGTGGGCACCAGTCCAGCAGGTAGTCCCAGTTATAACTACCCCTCAGCTCCTCGTCACTGGCCACTATGGCTGTGAGGGAGCCGTCCACAGCGGGTTTACCATCCACTGGGAAGGCATAGTCTTTAGGGTGGGAGATGTTCAGCCCCCTCCCTACCCCCAGATAACCTCCACCATCCTCCCTGTAGACAGGCACCTGGCCAGCCAGCAGAGTCCCACTGAGACTGGCCAGCTTCTTGGCCTTGAACCACTGGTTGGCGTCCATGTTGGGCTCACAGGAGACGTCAGACAGCTGGTCAGCGTCCTGCTGGATACCAGAGTCTGGCCCGCGGGCTGAGATGTGTTCCTGCATGGACGAAGAGATGGAGGAGACACGGGGGTACTCGTTGATCATCCGGATCTCATCGTCTTCTGCCGCCTCTGCCGAGCCACGCCCGCTGGAGTGGGATGGGTCCAGGGAGCCCCCGCGGGGGTATGGCCCTCCCACACCACTCCCAGTTTGGTCAGAAGTGTACCCTGGTAAGGCCTGGTGGTAGATGCGGTCGCTCCGGTCGGTGCCAGTGACTTTAGTCTCCTCTAGTTTGTGCAGCATCGTGCCGTGGCCGGGAGAGGCTGGAGGTCTGCAGCGACTCTGCTGCTCCTTCCTCTGACGTCTCAGTCTCACACAGAACAGAGCCATGGCGATGAAGATGAGGATGAGGATGGCTCCCAGGGACACAGCGATCACACTGACCAGCAGCAGGTTCATGTCCGATGCCACGCCAAAGGAGGTGTGTGTTACGTCAACGGTGAGGCGAGCGGTGGCCACACGGGATGTCTCCAGAGGGCTGTGGGCCTTCAGGTCAAGGTTCATCACACGGACCTCCCTCTTGGACCTGCTCAGATGATGGACGTGGCTGTCCATCTTCAGGAAAACCACGCCCGTCGATGCATTGACCTGGAAGTAGGGCGAGGGGTCAGCTAGGGAGTACAGAACAATCCCGTCCACTCCCTCGTCCTCGTCTCTGGCTGTCACCTGACCAATGCTCTGGCCCTTCTTCGACCCCTCAGGAACTAAGAAGGAGAACTCTGGGTCGGAGAACACAGGGTCGTACTCATCCTCCCCTGTCACGTACACCTGGACGGTCACCGTGGCAGAGAAGTTCCCTGCGTCCATGGCCAGAGCTACAAAGTTGAACAAGTTGACTTTCTCAAAGTCGAAGGTGAAGCGAGTCCGGACCTCGCCTGACGTCTGGTTGACCAGGAAGGCGTCTTTCCCCTCTCCAGTCTTGTCCAACATGTAGTACCTCAGCTGTCCGAAGACTCCCGTGTCCTGGTCGATGGCGTGCAGCATGGTGACAAGGGTGTTGTGAGGCTGGTTCTCTCTGATGCTGGCGGTGAGGACAGGCAGGGGGAAGTAAGGTCTGTTGTCATTAATGTCCTTCACCTCCACAGTGACTGGAGCCAGCGCATAGTGACCCTGTCCATCTGACGCCTGCACAATGATCACATGGGATGCCTAGTAGGAGGAAGAGAGGGAGACAGCAGAGAGAGAGTGAGATGGAGAGATAAAGAGAGAGATTAATACTTTCTTAATCACTGAAGGGAAATGAATTGCCAGCAGCAGAATATACAAACAGGTGGATAACCAACGACTAATCCAATCTTTTCTATGTCAAACTATTTCCTATATAGTGCACTAGTTTTGACCTGGGCCCATAGGGCTCTTTAAAAAAGTAGTGCACTATATAGGAAATAGGGTGCCATTTTGGGCACATCCCAAGCCAGAAGTTCCATGGTACCTGTCTCTCATTTTCCAGTGGTCTCTGCAGCCTCAGGGCTCCGGTCCAGCGGTCTACCTGGAACATACCCGTCTCATCCCCAGAGCTGATCAGGTACTGCACCTTCCCTACTGCCGAGGAGTCTGGGTCTGTTGCAGACAGGCTGAGGACTTCAGTCCCTGCGGCTGTTCCTTCACTCAGCACCACACTGCAGGGTTCAAGGGGGTTTTGTCAATCGCTTTTCCTTAAAACATGACATTTGGTCCCCCAGTGCAAACACATGTAAAGAGTAATTAAGGACATCTAACAAACAACAAAGTACCAAAGTACCTGTACTCTGCCCTGCTGAACGCCGGAGGGTTGTCATTAGTATCCGTCACACTGATCAGCGCAGAGACAGCCGAGCTCCTCTGGGGCACGCCACGGTCCGACACGACCACGGTCAGGTTGTAACTAGACACTGCCTCGAAGTCCAGCCCCTCACCGGTCAATACCACGCTGCCTACCGTCTGGAAGCCCCGTCCTTCCAGGAAGCGTACGCTGCTCTCGATTTGGAAGGCATTGCCTGAGTTTCCGCTGGCTATGGTGAAGTCGAAGCCGCAGTTGTCGCGTGACGCGTCGCCGTCGGTCGCCTCCAGGGTCAGGATGGTGGCGCCCGGAAGGCCATCCTCCGACACCGTGGCTCTGTACTCTGATTGGTGGAAGACGGGCGCGTTGTCATTGACGTCAGTCACCTGGACCTGTACAGTAGCGATGGAGGAGAGGGCTGGTGTTCCCATGTCTCTGGACTCTATTACCACCAGGATAGAAGGGTTTTCAGAGTCAAACTCTGCCTGCTGGGTGATGAACAGGGTACCATTGCTGGGGTCGATGTAGAAGATGTCCCGGGTTGATGACATCACTCTGTAGGTGACGCGGCCGTTCTCCCCAGAGTCGCGGTCCGTGGCTGTCACAGTGACAACTGCACTGCCAGCTGGGGAGTGCTCTGCCAGAGTCATCTGGAAAACACAAACATGACCGGGTGTATTCAGGGATGTACCCAGAATAATTGAGGCATGTTGGACAGGCAGGTTAATGGTTAATGGTATCAGGTATCTGTCTTAGTAAACTAAATGAGGAAGATCGATACATACATACACACATGGCATCATTATTGATCTGCATGTACATATAATAATTCAGCTAAATCTGATCAAATTCTCATTGTCTCTTATGGCATCATTACACAAATGCCTGCCAACACAAACGCAGATCTTCCAAAGGCTAGTGGAGGCCGGTTAGAGGATAGACTACCTGGTAAAGATCCTGTGTGAACGTAGGAGCGTTATCATTGACATCCTCCACCAGTATGGTGAGGTTAGCTTCAGTCTGGTGTTTGGAGTCAGTAGCCCTGACAGTCAGCGTGTACCAGGTCTTCTCCTCGTAGTCCAGAGGGGCGGTCAGAGACACCCCGCCCCCGTAGCGGTGGATCCCAAATACGCCCTGGGAAGACAGGTCCAGGTGGAGGGTGTAGGACAGGGCGGGGCCTGAGTCCACGTCATTTCCTGTCACCTGGGTTATTACCGAGCCAACCGGAGTGTCTGGAGGGAGAGGGGAAATTGGAGGGAGAGAGAATGAGGGAGATGGAAGGGAGGAGAGAGAGAGAGAGAGAACTTACGGAGAGAGAATGAGGGAGATGGAAGGGAGGAGAGAGAGAGAGAGAGAGAGAACTTACGGAGAGAGAGAGAGAGAGAGAACTTACGGAGAGAGAGAGAGAGAGAGAACTTACGGAGAGAGAGAGAGAGAGAGAACTTACGGAGAGAGAGAGAGAGAGAACTTACGGAGAGAGAGATACATTTTTTTTATTGTTTGTTTCACTTGTGTTTATTATCTATTTCACTTGCTTTGGCAATGTAAACATATGTTTCCCATGCCAATAAAGCACCTTGAATTCCTATTGAATTGAGAGAGAGAAAACAGGGCTTGTGAGATTGTTATATGGGAACAACATTATAGCCCTAGAACTAGCTCCTACCTCATAACATATCCTATTACATCACGTTGCTTAATAGGAATATATTGCAGACTTCTGATTTCTTTTCTTTCTGAATTGGATATTTTATGCAAGAAACTGTAGACTTCAGATGTACAGCAGGATATGAACAGAGGGGAACTTGGCTTCAGAACGACTCATAAAAAGGTCAGTTTTATCACTGAGAACTGCTGAGTGCTGCTAGAGAGAGAATGAGTAAGGATCAGGGATAAGATCTCTGGACTAAAGGTTCACTGTTAAATTGACTGTGTCTCAAATGTCTGAGATTCTTGATATATACACCCCTTGGTCAAAAGTAGTGCCCTACATAGTGAATAGGGTGTCAGTTGGGTTCAAATACAGTATTTCAAATCATCTCAATACTTCGAGTGTTTGCTTTAGCCTGCCTGAAGTGTCTGATGGGGGGGGGGGGTCTGCAGTTGAGACCTGTGGGTCATTGACTTACTCTCTGGTACTCTGATCTCACGCGGCAGAGGGATTGTAGGACTGTTGTCGTTGAGGTCCACGATGATCACCGTGAGGGTCGCCGAGCCGGCCAATCGTGGTGTGCCCCGGTCCGTCGCCGTAACAACCAGCCTGATGCCATGGAGATGAAAAAATAAACTGTCAGTTGGAGTTTAGTTCTTATCTTTTATGTTTCAGGTTTCATTCTCCTACTGTCTTACATCAGAACCTGTTGTTTCCCAGAGCATGACAGAAATATAGATTCCAATACATAGAGAGAGTACAGGAACAGGGAGAGTATTTATAGATTGAAAACAAGGGTTAGCCCACTGAGGGAAACCACATGTCAGGCCCATTGTGAACAAACACACACATACACATACACTCACACACTCTCACAACCACATCCCAAGGCCCTGCACCTCACTTGGTTTGTGTCCAGATCTCTCGGTCCATGATAGCGGCGGTGGTGATGCTTCCGGTCAGCGAGTCGATCTTGAACAGGCCGCTGAGAGACGACGACCTCAGGCTGTAGGTCACCTGACCATTCTGGCCCTGGTCTAGGTCATCAGCCACCACCTGCATTGGACAGACAGGAAGTCAGAAAGAAAATCAAAACAAAAAAATCAGTCTTCTGATATCACTGGTTTTCTTTTGTCTTAAAAGCAAAGTGTACTTGTGTTTATGGTTAGCCATTTCCAATCTGTTTTAACGTGGATTTTTCTGTCATTGGCTGTTGTTCAGCCTTCATTTGCTGTTCATTGTTTTGAATGTTGTTTTGTTTTTGAAAGCAATACAAAAAAATATCAAAAATAATAATAATCTGCCAACACCTGGGGACAGACAGGAAGTCACAAGATCAGAGGTTAGAGAGGAAATCAATCAAAACAAAGAACGGATTTACAACAGCTGTGGAACAGTAACAGAACCTGGTAATGAATATGGGACTTGGAACAGTGGAACCAGAGTTTATAAAAGGGTTCTATATGGCCGTGGTTTCATACAGCATAGTATATATACTCAACAGGGACGTTGAAAACACACTGCCTTATAGGGACAGGAACAGACTGTCACCTCTCAGAACTATCACAGCAGCACTGAAACGTTCCAGGTCTTCTCTACTGTCTGAGCATCTTCTAGCCCACAACCTAACACTCCATCCACAGTCAAGCATAATACAGGTGTGTGTGTGTGTGTGTGTGTGTGTGTGTGTGTGTGTGTGTGTGTGCATGCATGCATGCTCGTTAGTGTACCTACCTGTATGATAGGAAAATGATATCCCTGTGCCTCTCGTATGTAGGCTACATAGTTCTGCAGCTGGAAGCGCGGCAGGTTGTCATTGACGTCCTGAAGGATCAGGTTGACCGCCATGAAGGAACTGGAGGATGCAGTTTCAGCCTTCACCACTAGGCGGAGTCTAGGGGACTCCTCATAATCCAGCCCCATGGAGCTCTGTACCCAGATCTCACCTGGTTAGAACAATAACAAGCACATATCTCACCTGGTTAGAACAATAACTAGGACAGATCTCACCTGGTTAGAACAATAACTAGGACAGATCTCACCTGGTTACAACAATAACTAGGACAGATCTCACCTGGTTACAACAATAACTAGGACAGATCTCACCTGGTTACAACAATAACTAGCACAGATGTCACCTGGTTACAACAATAACTAGGACATATCTCACCTGGTTACAACAATAACTAGGACAGATCTCACCTGGTTACAACAATAACTAGGACAGATCTCACCTGGTTACAACAATAACTAGGACAGATCTCACCTGGTTACAACAATAACTAGGACAGATCTCACCTGGTTACAACAATAACTAGGACAGATCTCACCTGGTTACAACAATAACTAGACATATCTCACCTGGTTACAACAATAACTAGGACAGATCTCACCTGGTTACAACAATAACTAGGACAGATCTCACCTGGTTACAACAATAACTAGGACAGATCTCACCTGGTTACAACAATAACTAGGACAGATCTCACCTGGTTACAACAATAACTAGGACAGATCTCACCTGGTTACAACAATAACTAGGACAGATCTCACCTGGTTAGAACAATAACTAGGACAGATCTCACCTGGTTAGAACAATAACTAGGACAGATCTCACCTGGTTACAACAATAACTAGGACAGATCTCACCTGGTTACAACAATAACTAGGACAGATCTCACCTGGTTACAACAATAACTAGGACAGATCTCACCTGGTTAGAACAATAACTAGGACATATCTCACCTGGTTACAACAATAACTAGGACAGATCTCACCTGGTTAGAACAATAACTAGGACAGATCTCACCTGGTTAGAACAATAACTAGGACAGATCTCACCTGGTTACAACAATAACTAGGACAGATCTCACCTGGTTACAACAATAACTAGGACATATCTCACCTGGTTACAACAATAACTAGGACATATCTCACCTGGTTACAACAATAACTAGGACAGATCTCACCTGGTTACAACAATAACTAGGACATATCTCACCTGGTTACAACAATAACTAGGACAGATCTCACCTGGTTACAACAATAACTAGGACAGATCTCACCTGGTTACAACAATAACTAGGACAGATCTCACCTGGTTACAACAATAACTAGGACAGATCTCACCTGGTTACAACAATAACTAGGACAGATCTCACCTGGTTACAACAATAACTAGGACAGATCTCACCTGGTTACAACAATAACTAGGACAGATCTCACCTGGTTAGAACAATAACTAGGACAGATCTCACCTGGTTAGAACAATAACTAGGACAGATCTCACCTGGTTACAACAATAACTAGGACAGATCTCACCTGGTTACAACAATAACTAGGACAGATCTCACCTGGTTACAACAATAACTAGGACAGATCTCACCTGGTTAGAACAATAACTAGGACATATCTCACCTGGTTACAACAATAACAGGGACAGATCTCACCTGGTTAGAACAATAACTAGGACAGATCTCACCTGGTTAGAACAATAACTAGGACAGATCTCACCTGGTTACAACAATAACTAGGACAGATCTCACCTGGTTACAACAATAACTAGGACATATCTCACCTGGTTACAACAATAACTAGGACATATCTCACCTGGTTACAACAATAACTAGGACAGATCTCACCTGGTTACAACAATAACTAGGACATATCTCACCTGGTTACAACAATAACTAGGACAGATCTCACCTGGTTACAACAATAACTAGGACAGATCTCACCTGGTTACAACAATAACTAGGACAGATCTCACCTGGTTACAACAATAACTAGGACAGATCTCACCTGGTTACAACAATAACTAGGACAGATCTCACCTGGTTAGAACAATAACTAGGACATATCTCACCTGGTTACAACAATAACTAGGACAGATCTCACCTGGTTAGAACAATAACTAGGACAGATCTCACCTGGTTACAACAATAACTAGGACAGATCTCACCTGGTTAGAACAATAACTAGGACATATCTCACCTGGTTACAACAATAACTAGGACAGATCTCACCTGGTTAGAACAATAACTAGGACATATCTCACCTGGTTAGAACAATAACTAGGGACTGAGAACCAATTGGGCAATGGATATTCATCCTTCTCCTATTCCTTGTGAGGGTTTTGTGGAGTGTAAAATGTGTTAACACACTTTTTGTCAAAATGGGTTTTATATAATATCCCACCCCAGCAGCTTACCAGTGGAGGAGCTGATTCCAAAGGAGAGTAGGGTGTTGCCACTGAAGATGCTGTAACTGATCCCACTACGGGATCCATCAGGGTACTGGGCCTGAGTCTGCACCACGGTGGTACCTGGAGGAGGACAACACACACCTCACTATCACCCTGTGTTCTATACACACACACCTCACTATCACACTGTGTTCTAAACACACACCTCACTATCACACTGTGTTCTAAACACACACCTCACTATCACACTGTGTTCTAAACACACACACCTCTCACTATCACACTGTGTCCTAAACACACACACCTCACTATCACACTGTGTTCTAAACACACACCTCACTATCACACTGTGTTCTAAACACACACACCTCTCACTATCACACTGTGTCCTAAACACACACACCTCACTATCACACTGTGTCCTAAACACACACACCTCACTATCACACTGTGTTCTAAACACACACACACCTCTCACTATCACACTGTGTTCTAAACACACACCTCACTATCACACTGTGTTCTAAACACACACCTCACTATCACACTGTGTTCTAAACACACAAACCTCAATATCACACTGTGTTCTAAACACACCTCTCACTATCACACTGTGTTCTAAACACACACCTCACTATCACACTGTGTCCTAAACACACACACCTCACTATCACACTGTGTTCTAAACACACACCTCACTATCACACTGTGTTCTAAACACACACCTCACTATCACACTGTGTTCTAAACACACACCTCACTATCACACTGTGTTCTAAACACACACACCTCACTATCACACTGTGTTCTAAACACACCTCTCACTATCACACTGTGTTCTAAACACACACCTCACTATCACACTGTGTTCTAAACACACACCTCACTATCACACTGTGTTCTAAACACACACCTCACTATCACACTGTGTTCTAAACACACACACCTCACTATCACCCTGTGTTCCAAACACACACCTCACTATCACACTGTGTTCCAAACACACACCTCACTATCACACTGTGTTCTAAACACACACACCTCTCACTATCACACTGTGTTCTAAACACACCTCTCACTATCACACTGTGTTCTAAACACAAACACCTCACTATCACACTGTGTTCTAAACACACACCTCACTATCACAATGTGTTCTAAACACACACACACACACCTCTCACTATCACACTGTGTTCTAAACACACACCTCACTATCACACTGTGTTCTAAACACACACACCTCTCACTATCACACTGTGTTCTAAACACACCTCTCACTATCACACTGTGTTCTAAACACAAACACCTCACTATCACACTGTGTTCTAAACACACACCTCACTATCACACTGTGTTCTAAACACACACCTCACTATCACACTGTGTTCCAAACACACACCTCACTATCACACTGTGTTCTAAACACACACCTCACTATCACACTGTGTTCTAAACACACACACACCTCTCACTATCACACTGTGTTCTAAACACACACACCTCACTATCACACTGTTCTAAACACACACCTCACTATCACACTGTGTTCTAAACACACACCTCACTATCACACTGTGTTCTAAACACACACCTCACTATCACACTGTGTTCTAAAGACACACCTCACTATCACACTGTATTATAAACACACGCACACCTCACTATCACACTGTGTTCTAAACACACACCTCACTATCACACTGTGTTCTAAACACACACCTCACTATCACACTGTGTTCTAAACACACACCTCACTATCACACTGTGTTCTAAACACACCTCACTATCACACTGTGTTCTAAACACACACCTCACTATCACACTGTGTTCTAAACACACATCTCACTATCACACTGTGTTCTAAACACACACACCTCACTATCACATTGCGTTCTAAACACACACACACCTCACTATCACACTGTGTTCTAAACACACACCTCACTATCACACTGTGTTCTATACACACACACCTCACTATCACACTGTGTTCTAAACACACACACACCTCACTATCACACTGTGTTCTAAACACACACACCTCACTATCACACTGTGTTCTAAACACACACACCTCACTATCACACTGTGTTCTATACACACACACCTCACTATCACACTGTGTTCTAAACACACACACCTCACTATCACACTGTGTTCTATACACACATCACATCACACTGTGTTCTATACACACACACCTCACTATCACACTGTGTTCTATAACACACACCTCACTATCACACTGTGTTCTAAACACACACCTCACTATCACACTGTGTTCACACACACCTCACTATCACACTGTGTTCTAAACACACACCTCACTATCACACTGTGTTCTAAACACACACCTCACTATCACACTGTGTTCTAAACACACACCTCACTATCACACTGTGTTCTAAACACACACCTCACTATCACACTGTGTTCTATACACACACACCTCACTATCACACTGTGTTCTAAACACACACACCTCACTATCACACTGTGTTCTATACACACACACCTCACTATCACACTGTGTTCTATACACACACACCTCACTATCACACTGTGTTCTAAACACACACCTCACTATCACACTGTGTTCTAAACACACACCTCACTATCACACTGTGTTCTAAACACACACACCTCACTATCACACTGTTCTAAACACACACCTCACTATCACACTGTGTTCTAAACACACACCTCACTATCACACTGTGTTCTAAACACACACACCTCACTATCACCCTGTGTTCTAAACACACACCTCACTATCACACTGTGTTCTAAAGACACACCTCACTATCACACTGTATTCTAAACACACACACCACTCACTATCACACTGTGTTCTAAACACACACCTCACTATCACACTGTGTTCTAAACACACACCTCACTATCACACTGTGTTCTAAACACACACCTCACTATCACACTGTGTTCTAAACACACACCTCACTATCACACTAAAACACACCTCACTATCACACTGTGTTCTAAACACACATCTCACTATCACACTGTGTTCTAAACACACACACCTCACTATCACATTGCGTTCTAAACACACACACACCTCACTATCACACTGTGTTCTAAACACACACCTCACTATCACACTGTGTTCTATACACACACACCTCACTATCACACTGTGTTCTAAACACACACACACCTCTCACTATCACACTGTGTTCTAAACACACACACCTCACTATCACACTGTGTTCTAAACACACACACCTCACTATCACACTGTGTTCTATACACACACACCTCACTATCACACTGTGTTCTAAACACACACACCTCACTATCACACTGTGTTCTAAACACACACCTCACTATCACACTGTGTTCTAAACACACACACCTCACTATCACACTGTGTTCTAAACACACACCTCACTATCACACTGTGTTCTAAACACACACACCTCACTATCACACTGTGTTCTAAACACACACCTCACTATCACACTGTGTTCTAAACACACACCTCACTATCACACTGTGTTCTAACACACACACCTCACTATCACACTGTGTTCTAAACACACACACCTCACTATCACACTGTGTTCTAAACACACACCTCACTATCACACTGTGTTCTAAACACACACCTCACTATCACACTGTGTTCTAAACACACACACCTCACTATCACACTGTGTTCTAAACACACACCTCACTATCACACTGTGTTCTAAACACACACCTCACTATCACACTGTGTTCTAAACACACACCTCACTATCACACTGTGTTCTAAACACACACACCTCACTATCACACTGTGTTCTAAACACACACACCTCACTATCACCCTGTGTTCCAAACACACACCTCACTATCACACTGTGTTCCAAACACACCTCACTATCACACTGTGTTCTAAACACACACCTCACTATCACACTGTGTTCTAAACACACACACACCTCACTATCACACTGTGTTCTAAACACACACCTCACTATCACACTGTGTTCTAAACACACACACCTCTCACTATCACACTGTGTTCTAAACACACACCTCACTATCACACTGTGTTCTAAACACACACCTCACTATCACACTGTGTTCTAAACACACACCTCACTATCACACTGTGTTCTAAACACACACCTCACTATCACACTGTGTTCCAAACACACCTCACTATCACACTGTGTTCTAAACACACACCTCACTATCACACTGTGTTCTAAACACACACACACCTCACTATCACACTGTGTTCTAAACACACACCTCACTATCACACTGTGTTCTAAACACACACCTCACTATCACACTGTGTTCTAAACACACACCTCACTATCACACTGTGTTCTAAACACACACACTCACTATCACACTGTGTTCTAAACACACACCTCACTATCACACTGTGTTCTAAAGACACACCTCACTATCACACTGTATTCTAAACACACACACACCTCACTATCACACTGTGTTCTAAACACACACCTCACTATCACACTGTGTTCTAAACACACACCTCACTATCACACTGTGTTCTAAACACACACCTCACTAACACACTGTGTTCTAAACACACACCTCTCACTATCACACTGTGTTCTAAACACACACCTCACTAACACACTGTGTTCTAAACACACACACCTCACTATCACACTGTGTTCTAAACACACACACCTCACTATCACACTGTGTTCTAAAACACACACACCTCACTATCACACTGTGTTCTAAACACACACCTCACTATCACACTGTGTTCTATACACACACACCTCACTATCACACTGTGTTCTAAACACACACACACACCTCACTATCACACTGTGTTCTAAACACACACACCTCACTATCACACTGTGTTCTAAACACACACACACCTCACTATCACACTGTGTTCTAAACACACACCTCACTATCACACTGTGTTCTAAACACACACACCTCACTATCACACTGTGTTCTAACACACACACCTCACTATCACACTGTGTTCTAAACACACACCTCACTATCACACTGTGTTCTAAACACACACCTCACTATCACACTGTGTTCTAAACACACACACCTCACTATCACACTGTGTTCTAAACACACACCTCACTATCACACTGTGTTCTAAACACACACACCTCACTATCACACTGTGTTCTAAACACACACCTCACTATCACACTGTGTTCTAAACACACACCTCACTATCACACTGTGTTCTATACACACACACCTCACTATCACACTGTGTTCTAAACACACACACCTCACTATCACACTGTGTTCTAAACACACACCTCACTATCACACTGTGTTCTAAACACACACACCTCACTATCACACTGTGTTCTAAACACACACCTCACTATCACACTGTGTTCTAAAACACACACCTCACTATCACACTGTGTTCTAAACACACACACCTCACTATCACACTGTTCTAAACACACACCTCACTATCACACTGTGTTCTAAACACACACCTCACTATCACACTGTGTTCTAAACACACACACCTCACTATCACCCTGTGTTCTAAACACACACCTCACTATCACACTGTGTTCTAAAGACACACCTCACTATCACACTGTATTCTAAACACACACACCACTCACTATCACACTGTGTTCTAAACACACACCTCACTATCACACTGTGTTCTAAACACACACCTCACTATCACACTGTGTTCTAAACACACACCTCACTATCACACTGTGTTCTAAACACACACCTCACTATCACACTGTGTTCTAAACACACACCTCACTATCACACTGTGTTCTAAACACACATCTCACTATCACACTGTGTTCTAAACACACACACCTCACTATCACATTGCGTTCTAAACACACACACACCTCACTATCACACTGTGTTCTAAACACACACCTCACTATCACACTGTGTTCTATACACACACACCTCACTATCACACTGTGTTCTAAACACACACACACCTCTCACTATCACACTGTGTTCTAAACACACACACCTCACTATCACACTGTGTTCTAAACACACACACCTCACTATCACACTGTGTTCTATACACACACACCTCACTATCACACTGTGTTCTAAACACACACACCTCACTATCACACTGTGTTCTAAACACACACCTCACTATCACACTGTGTTCTAACACACACACCTCACTATCACACTGTGTTCTAAACACACACCTCACTATCACACTGTGTTCTAAACACACACCTCACTATCACACTGTGTTCTAAACACACACCTCACTATCACACTGTGTTCTAAACACACACCTCACTATCACACTGTGTTCTATACACACACCTCACTATCACACTGTGTTCTAAACACACACACCTCACTATCACACTGTGTTCTAAACACACACACCTCACTATCACACTGTGTTCTAAACACACACACTCACTATCACACTGTGTTCTAAACACACACCTCACTATCACACTGTGTTCTAAACACACACCTCACTATCACACTGTGTTCTAAACACACACCTCACTATCACACTGTGTTCTAAACACACACCTCACTATCACACTGTGTTCTAAACACACACCTCACTATCACACACTGTGTTCTAAAAACACACACCTCACTATCACACTGTGTTCTAAAACACACACACCTCACTATCACACTGTGTTCTAAACACACACCTCACTATCACACTGTGTTCTAAACACACACACCTCACTATCACACTGTGTTCTAAAAACACACACCTCACTATCACACTGTGTTCTAAAACACACACACTCACTATCACACTGTGTTCTAAACACACACACCTCACTATCACACTGTGTTCTAAACACACACACCTCACTATCACACTGTGTTCTAAACACACACACACACCTCACTATCACACTGTGTTCTAAACACACACACACCTCACTATCACACTGTGTTCTAAACACACACCTCACTATCACACTGTGTTCTAAACACACACCTCACTATCACACTGTGTTCTAAAACACACACCTCACTATCACACTGTGTTCTAAACACACACCTCACTATCACACTGTGTTCTAAACACACACACCTCACTATCACACTGTGTTCTAAACACACACCTCACTATCACACTGTGTTCTAAACACACACCTCACTATCACACTGTGTTCTATACACACACACCTCACTATCACACTGTGTTCTAAACACACACACTCACTATCACACTGTGTTCTAAACACACACACCTCACTATCACACTGTGTTCTAAACACACACACCTCACTATCACACTGTGTTCTAAACACACACCTCACTATCACACTGTGTTCTAAACACACACCTCACTATCACACTGTGTTCTAAACACACACACCTCACTATCACACTGTGTTCTAAACACACACCTCACTATCACACTGTGTTCTAAACACACACCTCACTATCACACTGTGTTCTAAACACACACCTCACTATCACACTGTGTTCTAAACACACACTCACTATCACACTGTGTTCTAAAACACACCTCACTATCACACTGTATTCTAAACACACACACCACTCACTATCACACTGTGTTCTAAACACACACTCACTATCACACTGTGTTCTAAACACACACCTCACTATCACACTGTGTTCTAAAACACACACCTCACTATCACACTGTGTTCTAAACACACACCTCACTATCACACTGTGTTCTAAAAACACACACCTCACTATCACACTGTGTTCTAAACACACACTCACTATCACACTGTGTTCTAAACACACACACCTCACTATCACACTGTGTTCTAAAAACACACACCTCACTATCACACTGTGTTCTAAACACACACCTCACTATCACACTGTGTTCTAAACACACACTGTGTTCTCACTATCACACTGTGTTCTAAACACACACACCTCACTATCACACTGTGTTCTAAACACACACACCTCACTATCACACTGTGTTCTAAACACACACCTCACTATCACACTGTGTTCTAAACACACACCTCACTATCACACTGTGTTCTAAAACACACACCTCACTATCACACTGTGTTCTAAACACACACCTCACTATCACACTGTGTTCTAAAACACACTCACCTCACTATCACACTGTGTTCTAAACACACACACCTCACTATCACACTGTGTTCTAAAAACACACACTCACTATCACACTGTGTTCTAAACACACACCTCACTATCACACTGTGTTCTAAACACACACCTCACTATCACACTGTGTTCTAAACACACACCTCACTATCACACTGTGTTCTAAACACACACCTCACTATCACACTGTGTTCTAAACACACATCTCACTATCACACTGTGTTCTAAAACACACACCTCACTATCACACTGTGTTCTAAACACACACACCTCACTATCACACTGTGTTCTAAACACACACCTCACTATCACACTGTGTTCTAAACACACACACCTCACTATCACACTGTGTTCTAAAAACACACACCTCACTATCACACTGTGTTCTAAAACACACACCTCACTATCACACTGTGTTCTAAACACACACACCTCACTATCACACTGTGTTCTAACACACACACCTCACTATCACACTGTGTTCTAAACACACACCTCACTATCACACTGTGTTCTAAAAACACACCTCACTATCACACTGTGTTCTAACACACACACCTCACTATCACACTGTGTTCTAAAAACACACACCTCACTATCACACTGTGTTCTAAACACACACCTCACTATCACACTGTGTTCTAAACACACACCTCACTATCACACTGTGTTCTAAAACACACACCTCACTATCACACTGTGTTCTAAACACACACCTCACTATCACACTGTGTTCTAAAACACACACCTCACTATCACACTGTGTTCTAAAACACACACCTCACTATCACACTGTGTTCTAAACACACACCTCACTATCACACTGTGTTCTAAACACACACACCTCACTATCACACTGTGTTCTAAACACACACCTCACTATCACACTGTGTTCTAAACACACACACCTCACTATCACACTGTGTTCTAAACACACACACCTCACTATCACACTGTGTTCTAAACACACACCTCACTATCACACTGTGTTCTAAACACACACCTCACTATCACACTGTGTTCTAAACACACACACACCTCTCACTATCACACTGTGTTCTAAACACACACCTCACTATCACACTGTGTTCTAAACACACACCTCACTATCACACTGTGTTCTAAACACACACCTCACTATCACACTGTGTTCTAAACACACACCTCACTATCACACTGTGTTCTAAACACACCTCACTATCACACTGTGTTCTAAACACACACCTCACTATCACACTGTGTTCTAAACACACACCTCACTATCACACTGTGTTCTAAACACACACACCTCACTATCACACTGTGTTCTAAACACACACCTCACTATCACACTGTGTTCTAACACACACACCTCACTATCACACTGTGTTCTAAACACACACACACCTCACTATCACACTGTGTTCTAAACACACACACCTCACTATCACACTGTGTTCTAAACACACACACCTCACTATCACACTGTGTTCTAAACACACACCTCACTATCACACTGTGTTCTAAACACACACACCTCACTATCACACTGTGTTCTAAAACACACACTATCACACTGTGTTCTAAACACACACTCACTATCACACTGTGTTCTAAACACACACCTCACTATCACACTGTGTTCTAAACACACACACCTCACTATCACACTGTGTTCTAAACACACACCTCACTATCAAACTGTGTTCTAAACACACACCTCACTATCACAATGTGTTCTAAACACACACCTCACTATCACACTGTGTTCTAAAACACACACCTCACTATCACACTGTGTTCTAACACACACACCTCACTATCACACTGTGTTCTAAACACACACCTCACTATCACACTGTGTTCTAAAACACACACCTCACTATCACACTGTGTTCTAAACACACACCTCACTATCACACTGTGTTCTAAACACACACCTCACTATCACACTGTGTTCTAAACACACACCTCACTATCACACTGTGTTCTAAAACACACACTCACTATCACACTGTGTTCTAAACACACACACCTCACTATCACACTGTGTTCTAAACACACACTCACTATCACACTGTGTTCTAAACACACACCTCACTATCACACTGTGTTCTAAACACACACCTCACTATCACACTGTGTTCTAAACACACACACACACTCACTATCACACTGTGTTCTAAAACACACACCTCACTATCACACTGTGTTCTAAAACACACACCTCACTATCACACTGTGTTCTAAACACACACCTCACTATCACACTGTGTTCTAAACACACACACCTCACTATCACACTGTGTTCTAAACACACACCTCACTATCACACTGTGTTCTAAACACACACTCACTATCACACTGTGTTCTAAACACACACCTCACTATCACACTGTGTTCTAAACACACACCTCACTATCACACTGTGTTCTAAACACACACACCTCACTATCACACTGTGTTCTAAACACACACCTCACTATCACACTGTGTTCTAAACACACACCTCACTATCACACTGTGTTCTAAACACACACCTCACTATCACACTGTGTTCTAAACACACACACCTCACTATCACACTGTGTTCTAAACACACACACCTCACTATCACACTGTGTTCTAAACACACACCTCACTATCACACTGTGTTCTAAACACACACACACTCACTATCACACTGTGTTCTAAACACACACCTCACTATCACACTGTGTTCTAAACACACACCTCACTATCACACTGTGTTCTAAACACACACCTCACTATCACACTGTGTTCTAAACACACACCTCACTATCACACTGTGTTCTAAACACACACCTCACTATCACACTGTGTTCTAAACACACACACCTCACTATCACACTGTGTTCTAAACACACACACCTCACTATCACACTGTGTTCTAAACACACACACACCTCACTATCACACTGTGTTCTAAACACACACCTCACTATCACACTGTGTTCTAAACACACACCTCACTATCACACTGTGTTCTAAACACACACACCTCACTATCACACTGTGTTCTAAACACACACCTCACTATCACACTGTGTTCTATACACACACACCTCACTATCACACTGTGTTCTAACACACACACCTCACTATCACACTGTGTTCTAAACACACACACACCTCACTATCACACTGTGTTCTAACACACACACCTCACTATCACACTGTGTTCTAAACACACACACCTCACTATCACACTGTGTTCTAAACACACACCTCACTATCACATTGCGTTCTAAACACACACACACCTCACTATCACACCCTGTTCTAAACACACACCTCACTATCACACTGTGTTCTAAAACACACACCTCACTATCACACTGTGTTCTAAACACACACTCACTATCACACTGTGTTCTAAACACACACACTATCACACTGTGTTCTAAACACACACTCACTATCACACTGTGTTCTAAACACACACACCTCACTATCACACTGTGTTCTAACACACACACCTCACTATCACACTGTGTTCTAAACACACACCTCACTATCACACTGTGTTCTAAACACACACCTCACTATCACACTGTGTTCTAAACACACACCTCACTATCACACTGTGTTCTAAACACACACCTCACTATCACACTGTGTTCTAAAAACACACACTCACTATCACACTGTGTTCTAAACACACACCTCACTATCACACTGTGTTCTAAACACACACACCTCACTACACCCTGTGTTCTAAACACACACTCACTATCACACTGTGTTCTAAACACACACCTCACTATCACACTGTGTTCTAAACACACACACCACTCACTATCACACTGTGTTCTAAAACACACACTCACTATCACACTGTGTTCTAAACACACACCTCACTATCACACTGTGTTCTAAACACACACCTCACTATCACACTGTGTTCTAAACACACACCTCACTATCACACTGTGTTCTAAACACACACCTCACTATCACACTGTGTTCTAAACACACATCTCACTATCACACTGTGTTCTAAACACACACACCTCACTATCACATTGTGTTCTAAAACACACACACCTCACTATCACACTGTGTTCTAAACACACACCTCACTATCACACTGTGTTCTAAACACACACACCTCACTATCACACTGTGTTCTAAACACACACACACACCTCTCACTATCACACTGTGTTCTAAACACACACACCTCACTATCACACTGTGTTCTAAACACACCTCTCACTATCACACTGTGTTCTAAACACACACCTCACTATCACACTGTGTTCTATACACACACACCTCACTATCACACTGTGTTCTAAACACACACCTCACTATCACACTGTGTTCTAAACACACACCTCACTATCACACTGTGTTCTAAACACACACCTCACTATCACACTGTGTTCTAAACACACACCTCACTATCACACTGTGTTCTAAACACACACCTCACTATCACACTGTGTTCTAAACACACACCTCACTATCACACTGTGTTCTAAACACACACACCTCACTATCACACTGTGTTCTAAAACACACACTCACTATCACACTGTGTTCTCACTATCACAACACACACCTCACTATCACACTGTGTTCTAAACACACACCTCACTATCACACTGTGTTCTAAACACACACTCACTATCACACTGTGTTCTAAACACACACCTCACTATCACACTGTGTTCTAAACACACACCTCACTATCACACTGTGTTCTAAACACACACACTCACTATCACACTGTGTTCTAAAACACACACCTCACTATCACACTGTGTTCTAAAACACACACACTCACTATCACACTGTGTTCTAAACACACACCTCACTATCACACTGTGTTCTAAACACACACCTCACTATCACACTGTGTTCTAAACACACACACCTCACTATCACACTGTGTTCTAAACACACACACTCACTATCACACTGTGTTCTAAAACACACACACTCACTATCACACTGTGTTCTAACACACACACCTCACTATCACACTGTGTTCTAAACACACACACCTCACTATCACACTGTGTTCTAAACACACACACTCACTATCACACTGTGTTCTAAACACACACACTCACTATCACACTGTGTTCTAAACACACACCTCACTATCACACTGTGTTCTAAACACACACTCACTATCACACTGTGTTCTAAACACACACTCACTATCACACTGTGTTCTAAACACACACACCTCACTATCACACTGTGTTCTAAAAAACACACACCTCACTATCACACTGTGTTCTAAACACACACCTCACTATCACACTGTGTTCTAAAACACACACACCTCACTATCACACTGTGTTCTAAACACACACTCACTATCACACTGTGTTCTAAAACACACACCTCACTATCACACTGTGTTCTAAAACACACACCTCACTATCACACTGTGTTCTAAACACACACTCACTATCACACTGTGTTCTAAACACACACTCACTATCACACTGTGTTCTAAAACACACACCTCACTATCACACTGTGTTCTAAACACACACCTCACTATCACACTGTGTTCTAAACACACACCTCACTATCACACTGTGTTCTAAACACACACCTCACTATCACACTGTGTTCTAAACACACACACTCACTATCACACTGTGTTCTAAACACACACCTCACTATCACACTGTGTTCTAAAACACACACACCTCACTATCACACTGTGTTCTAAACACACACCTCACTATCACACTGTGTTCTAAACACACACCTCACTATCACACTGTGTTCTAAACACACACACTCACTATCACACTGTGTTCTAAACACACACCTCACTATCACACTGTGTTCTAAAACACACACTCACTATCACACTGTGTTCTAAACACACACACCTCACTATCACACTGTGTTCTAAACACACACCTCACTATCACACTGTGTTCTAAACACACACTCACTATCACACTGTGTTCTAAACACACACTCACTATCACACTGTGTTCTAACACACACACTCACTATCACACTGTGTTCTAAAACACACACACCTCACTATCACACTGTGTTCTAAAACACACACCTCACTATCACACTGTGTTCTAAAAACACACACCTCACTATCACACTGTGTTCTAAACACACACACTCACTATCACACTGTGTTCTAAAACACACACCTCACTATCACACTGTGTTCTAAACACACACCTCACTATCACACTGTGTTCTAAACACACACCTCACTATCACACTGTGTTCTAAAACACACACACCTCACTATCACACTGTGTTCTAAACACACACCTCACTATCACACTGTGTTCTAAACACACACCTCACTATCACACTGTGTTCTAAACACACACCTCACTATCACACTGTGTTCTAAACACACACACTCACTATCACACTGTGTTCTAAACACACACTCACTATCACACTGTGTTCTAAACACACATCTCACTATCACACTGTGTTCTAAACACACACACCTCACTATCACACTGTGTTCTAAACAACACACACCTCACTATCACACTGTGTTCTAAACACACACCTCACTATCACACTGTGTTCTAAACACACACCTCACTATCACACTGTGTTCTAAACACACACACACCTCACTATCACACTGTGTTCTAAACACACACACCTCACTATCACACTGTGTTCTAAAACACACACCTCACTATCACACTGTGTTCTAACACACACACCTCACTATCACACTGTGTTCTAAACACACACACCTCACTATCACACTGTGTTCTAAAACACACACCTCACTATCACACTGTGTTCTAAACACACACTCACTATCACACTGTGTTCTAAACACACACTCACTATCACACTGTGTTCTAAACACACACACCTCACTATCACACTGTGTTCTAAACACACACCTCACTATCACACTGTGTTCTAAAAACACACACCTCACTATCACACTGTGTTCTAAACACACACCTCACTATCACACTGTGTTCTAAACACACACTCACTATCACACTGTGTTCTAAACACACACCTCACTATCACACTGTGTTCTAAACACACACTCACTATCACACTGTGTTCTAACACACACACCTCACTATCACACTGTGTTCTAAACACACACACTCACTATCACACTGTGTTCTAAAACACACACTCACTATCACACTGTGTTCTAAAACACACACTATCACACTGTGTTCTAAACACACACTCACTATCACACTGTGTTCTAAACACACACTCACTATCACACTGTGTTCTAAACACACACTCACTATCACACTGTGTTCTAAAACACACACCTCACTATCACACTGTGTTCTAAACACACACACCTCACTATCACACTGTGTTCTAAACACACACCTCACTATCACACTGTGTTCTAAACACACACCTCACTATCAAACTGTGTTCTAAACACACCTCACTATCACACTGTGTTCTAAACACACACCTCACTATCACACTGTGTTCTAAACACACACCTCACTATCACACTGTGTTCTAAACACACACCTCACTATCACACTGTGTTCTAAACACACACCTCACTATCACACTGTGTTCTAAACACACACACGTCACTATCACACTGTGTTCTAAACACACACACCTCACTATCACACTGTGTTCTAAACACACACACACTCACTATCACACTGTGTTCTAAACACACACCTCACTATCACACTGTGTTCTAAACACACACACCTCACTATCACACTGTGTTCTAAACACACACACCCCTCACTATCACACTGTGTTCTAAACACACACACCTCACTATCACACTGTGTTCTAAACACACACACCTCACTATCACACTGTGTTCTAAACACACACACCTCACTATCACACTGTGTTCTAAACACACACACACCTCACTATCACACTGTGTTCTAAACACACACCTCACTATCACACTGTGTTCTAAACACACACACTGTGTTCTCACTATCACACTGTGTTCTAAACACACACCTCACTATCACACTGTGTTCTAAAACACACACACTCACTATCACACTGTGTTCTAAACACACACCTCACTATCACACTGTGTTCTAAACACACACACCTCACTATCACACTGTGTTCTAAACACACACTCACACACACTGTGTTCTAAACACACACACCTCACTATCACACTGTGTTCTAAAACACACACCTCACTATCACACTGTGTTCTAAACACACACACCTCACTATCACACTGTGTTCTAAACACACACACTATCACACTGTGTTCTAAACACACACCTCACTATCACACTGTGTTCTAAAACACACACTCACTATCACACTGTGTTCTAAACACACACCTCACTATCACACTGTGTTCTAAACACACACCTCACTATCACACTGTGTTCTAAAACACACACCTCACTATCACACTGTGTTCTAAACACACACTCACTATCACACTGTGTTCTAAAACACACACTCACTATCACACTGTGTTCTAAACACACACACACACTGTGTTCTCACTATCACACTGTGTTCTAAAAAACACACACCTCACTATCACACTGTGTTCTAAACACACACCTCACTATCACACTGTGTTCTAAACACACACTCACTATCACACTGTGTTCTAAACACACACACCTCACTATCACACTGTGTTCTAAAACACACACCTCACTATCACACTGTGTTCTAAACACACACACTCACTATCACACTGTGTTCTAAACACACACCTCACTATCACACTGTGTTCTAAACACACACCTCACTATCACACTGTGTTCTAACACACACCTCACTATCACACTGTGTTCTAAAACACACACCTCACTATCACACTGTGTTCTAAAACACACACTCACTATCACACTGTGTTCTAAACACACACACCTCACTATCACACTGTGTTCTAAAACACACACCTCACTATCACACTGTGTTCTATACACACACACCTCACTATCACACTGTGTTCTAAAACACACACACCTCACTATCACACTGTGTTCTAAACACACACCTCACTATCACACTGTGTTCTAAACACACACCTCACTATCACACTGTGTTCTAAACACACACCTCACTATCACACTGTGTTCTAAACACACACCTCACTATCACACTGTGTTCTAAACACACACCTCACTATCACACTGTGTTCTAAACACACACTCACTATCACACTGTGTTCTAAAACACACCTCACTATCACACTGTGTTCTAAACACACACACTCACTATCACACTGTGTTCTAAACACACACCTCACTATCACACTGTGTTCTAAACACACACTCACTATCACACTGTGTTCTAAAAACACACACTCACTATCACACTGTGTTCTAAACACACACCTCACTATCACACTGTGTTCTAAACACACACCTCACTATCACACTGTGTTCTAAACACACACCTCACTATCACACTGTGTTCTAAAACACACACTCACTATCACACTGTGTTCTAAACACACACCTCACTATCACACTGTGTTCTAAACACACATCTCACTATCACACTGTGTTCTAAACACACACACCTCACTATCACATTGCGTTCTAAACACACACACACTCACTATCACACTGTGTTCTAAACACACACCTCACTATCACACTGTGTTCTATACACACACACCTCACTATCACACTGTGTTCTAAACACACACACACCTCTCACTATCACACTGTGTTCTAAACACACACACCTCACTATCACACTGTGTTCTAAACACACACACACTCACTATCACACTGTGTTCTATAACACACACCTCACTATCACACTGTGTTCTAAAACACACACCTCACTATCACACTGTGTTCTAAACACACACACCTCACTATCACACTGTGTTCTAAACACACACCTCACTATCACACTGTGTTCTAAACACACACACTCACTATCACACTGTGTTCTAAACACACACACTATCACACTGTGTTCTAAAAACACACACTCACTATCACACTGTGTTCTAAACACACACTCACTATCACACTGTGTTCTAAACACACACCTCACTATCACACTGTGTTCTAAAACACACACACTCACTATCACACTGTGTTCTAAACACACACCTCACTATCACACTGTGTTCTAAAAACACACACCTCACTATCACACTGTGTTCTAAAACACACACCTCACTATCACACTGTGTTCTAAAACACACACACTCACTATCACACTGTGTTCTAAACACACACTCACTATCACACTGTGTTCTAAACACACACTCACTATCACACTGTGTTCTAAACACACACCTCACACATCACACTGTGTTCTAAACACACACCTCACTATCACACTGTGTTCTAAACACACACCTCACTATCACACTGTGTTCTAAACACACACCTCACTATCACACTGTGTTCTAAACACACACACTCACTATCACACTGTGTTCTAAACACACACCTCACTATCACACTGTGTTCTAAAACACACACTCACTATCACACTGTGTTCTAAACACACACACCTCACTATCACACTGTGTTCTAAAACACACACTCACTATCACACTGTGTTCTAAAACACACACCTCACTATCACACTGTGTTCTAAAAACACACACCTCACTATCACACTGTGTTCTAAAACACACACTCACTATCACACTGTGTTCTAAACACACACCTCACTATCACACTGTGTTCTAAACACACACCTCACTATCACACTGTGTTCTAAACACACACCTCACTATCACACTGTGTTCTCTCACTATCACAACTAAACACACACACCTCACTATCACACTGTGTTCTAAACACACACACCTCACTATCACACTGTGTTCTAAACACACACCTCACTATCACACTGTGTTCTAAAACACACACACACACTGTGTTCTAAACACATCACATCACACTGTGTTCTAAACACACACTCACTATCACACTGTGTTCTAAACACACACCTCACTATCACACTGTGTTCTAAACACACACACCTCACTATCACACTGTGTTCTAAAACACACACACCTCACTATCACACTGTGTTCTAAACACACACCTCACTATCACACTGTGTTCTAAACACACACCTCACTATCACACTGTGTTCTAAAACACACACACTCACTATCACACTGTGTTCTAAACACACACCTCACTATCACACTGTGTTCTAAAAACACACACCTCACTATCACACTGTGTTCTAAACACACACCTCACTATCACACTGTGTTCTAAACACACACCTCACTATCACACTGTGTTCTAAACACACACCTCACTATCACACTGTGTTCTAAAACACACACCTCACTATCACACTGTGTTCTAAAACACACACCTCACTATCACACTGTGTTCTAAAACACACACACCTCACTATCACACTGTGTTCTAAACACACACCTCACTATCACACTGTGTTCTAAACACACACCTCACTATCACACTGTGTTCTAAAACACACACCTCACTATCACACTGTGTTCTAAACACACACTCACTATCACACTGTGTTCTAAACACACACCTCACTATCACACTGTGTTCTAAACACACACCTCACTATCACACTGTGTTCTAAACACACACCTCACTATCACACTGTGTTCTAAACACACACACACCTCTCACTATCACACTGTGTTCTAAACACACACCTCACTATCACACTGTGTTCTAAACACACACCTCACTATCACACTGTGTTCTAAACACACACCTCACTATCACACTGTGTTCTAAACACACACCTCACTATCACACTGTGTTCTAAACACACACACCTCACTATCACCCTGTGTTCTAAACACACACCTCACTATCACACTGTGTTCTAAACACACACTCACTATCACACTGTGTTCCAAACACACACCTCACTATCACACTGTGTTCCAAACACACACCTCACTATCACACTGTGTTCTAAACACACACCTCACTATCACACTGTGTTCTAAACACACACACACCTCTCACTATCACACTGTGTTCTAAACACACACCTCACTATCACACTGTGTTCTAAACACACACCTCACTATCACACTGTGTTCTAAAACACACCTCACTATCACACTGTGTTCTAAACACACACACTCACTATCACACTGTGTTCTAAACACACACTCACTATCACACTGTGTTCTAAACACACACCTCACTATCACACTGTGTTCTAAAACACACACCTCACTATCACACTGTGTTCTAAAACACACACACCTCACTATCACACTGTGTTCTAAACACACACCTCACTATCACACTGTGTTCTAACACACACACCTCACTATCACACTGTGTTCTAAACACACACACACCTCACTATCACACTGTGTTCTAAACACACACCTCACTATCACACTGTGTTCTAAACACACACCTCACTATCACACTGTGTTCTAAACACACACACCTCACTATCACACTGTGTTCTAAACACACACACACCTCACTATCACACTGTGTTCTAAACACACACACCTCACTATCACACTGTGTTCTAAACACACACCTCACTATCACACTGTGTTCTAAACACACACCTCACTATCACACTGTGTTCTAAACACACACCTCACTATCACACTGTGTTCTAAACACACACCTCACTATCACACTGTGTTCTAAACACACACACCTCACTATCACACTGTGTTCTAAACACACACCTCACTATCAAACTGTGTTCTAAACACACACCTCACTATCACACTGTGTTCTAAACACACACTCACTATCACACTGTGTTCTAAAACACACACCTCACTATCACACTGTGTTCTAAACACACACTCACTATCACACTGTGTTCTAAAAACACACACCTCACTATCACACTGTGTTCTAAACACACACACTCACACTATCACACTGTGTTCTAAAACACACACACCTCACTATCACACTGTGTTCTAAAACACACACTCACTATCACACTGTGTTCTAAACACACACTCACTATCACACTGTGTTCTAAACACACACACCTCACTATCACACTGTGTTCTAAACACACACCTCACTATCACACTGTGTTCTAAACACACACCTCACTATCACACTGTGTTCTAAACACACACCTCACTATCACACTGTGTTCTAAAACACACACCTCACTATCACACTGTGTTCTAAACACACACCTCACTATCACACTGTGTTCTAAACACACACACTCACTATCACACTGTGTTCTAAACACACACACCTCACTATCACACTGTGTTCTAAAACACACACCTCACTATCACACTGTGTTCTAAAACACACCTCACTATCACACTGTGTTCTAAACACACACCTCACTATCACACTGTGTTCTAAACACACACCTCACTATCACACTGTGTTCTAAAACACACACCTCACTATCACACTGTGTTCTAAACACACACACCTCACTATCACACTGTGTTCTAAACAAACACACACCTCACTATCACACTGTGTTCTAAACACACACACTATCACACTGTGTTCTAAAACACACACCTCACTATCACACTGTGTTCTAAACACACACACCTCACTATCACACTGTGTTCTAAACACACACCTCACTATCACACTGTGTTCTAAACACACACCTCACTATCACACTGTGTTCTAAAACACACACCTCACTATCACACTGTGTTCTAAAACACACACACCTCACTATCACACTGTGTTCTAAAACACACACCTCACTATCACACTGTGTTCTAAAACACACACCTCACTATCACACTGTGTTCTAAAACACACACCTCACTATCACACTGTGTTCTAAACACACACCTCACTATCACACTGTGTTCTAAACACACACACCTCACTATCACACTGTGTTCTAAACACACACCTCACTATCACACTGTGTTCTAAACACACACCTCACTATCACACTGTGTTCTAAACACACACACTCACTATCACACTGTGTTCTAAACACACACACCTCACTATCACACTGTGTTCTAAACACACACCTCACATCACACTGTGTTCTAAACACACACCTCACTATCACACTGTGTTCTAAAAAACACACACACCTCTAAAACACTATCACACTGTGTTCTAAACACACACACCTCACTATCACACTGTGTTCTAAAACACACACCTCACTATCACACTGTGTTCTAAACACACACCTCACTATCACACTGTGTTCTAAACACACACCTCACTATCACACTGTGTTCTAAACACACACCTCACTATCACACTGTGTTAAAAACACACACACTCACTATCACACTGTGTTCTAAACACACACCTCACTATCACACTGTGTTCTAAAACACACACCTCACTATCACACTGTGTTCTAAACACACACCTCACTATCACACTGTGTTCTGTCACTATCACACTGTGTTCTAAACACACACACCTCACTATCACACTGTGTTCTAAACACACACACTCACTATCACACTGTGTTCTAAAACACACACCTCACTATCACACTGTGTTCTAAAACACACACCTCACTATCACACTGTGTTCTAAAACACACACACCTCACTATCACACTGTGTTCTAAACACACACACCTCACTATCACACTGTGTTCTAAACACACACCTCACTATCACACTGTGTTCTAAACACACACACCTCACTATCACACTGTGTTCTAAACACACACCTCACTATCACACTGTGTTCTAAACACACACCTCACTATCACACTGTGTTCTAAACACACACCTCACTATCACACTGTGTTCTAACACACACACCTCACTATCACACTGTGTTCTAAACACACACCTCACTATCACACTGTGTTCTAAACACACACACCTCACTATCACACTGTGTTCTAAAACACACACTCACTATCACACTGTGTTCTAAACACACACCTCACTATCACACTGTGTTCTAAACACACACCTCACTATCACACTGTGTTCTAAACACACACCTCACTATCACACTGTGTTCTAAACACACACCTCACTATCACACTGTGTTCTAAACACACACCTCACTATCACACTGTGTTCTAAACACACACACCTCACTATCACACTGTGTTCTAAACACACACCTCACTATCACACTGTGTTCTAAACACACACCTCACTATCACACTGTGTTCTAAACACACACACCTCACTATCACACTGTGTTCTAAAACACACACCTCACTATCACACTGTGTTCTAAACACACACCTCACTATCACACTGTGTTCTAAACACACACCTCACTATCACACTGTGTTCTAAACACACACCTCACTATCACACTGTGTTCTAAACACACACCTCACTATCACACTGTGTTCTAAACACACATCTCACTATCACACTGTGTTCTAAACACACACACCTCACTATCACATTGCGTTCTAAACACACACACACCTCACTATCACACTGTGTTCTAAACACACACCTCACTATCACACTGTGTTCTATACACACACACCTCACTATCACACTGTGTTCTAAACACACACACACCTCTCACTATCACACTGTGTTCTAAACACACACACCTCACTATCACACTGTGTTCTAAACACACACACCTCACTATCACACTGTGTTCTATACACACACACCTCACTATCACACTGTGTTCTAAACACACACACCTCACTATCACACTGTGTTCTATACACACACACCTCACTATCACACTGTGTTCTATACACACACACCTCACTATCACACTGTGTTCTAAACACACACCTCACTATCACACTGTGTTCTAAACACACACCTCACTATCACACTGTGTTCTAAACACACACACACCTCACTATCACACTGTGTTCTAAACACACACCTCACTATCACACTGTGTTCTAAACACACACCTCACTATCACACTGTGTTCTAAACACACACCTCACTATCACACTGTGTTCTAAACACACACCTCACTATCACACTGTGTTCTAAACACACACACCTCACTATCACCCTGTGTTCCAAACACACACCTCACTATCACACTGTGTTCCAAACACACCTCACTATCACACTGTGTTCTAAACACACACCTCACTATCACACTGTGTTCTAAACACACACACACCTCACTATCACACTGTGTTCTAAACACACACCTCACTATCACACTGTGTTCTAAACACACACCTCACTATCACACTGTGTTCTAAACACACACCTCACTATCACACTGTGTTCTAAAACACACACTATCACACTGTGTTCTAAACACACATCTCACTATCACACTGTGTTCTAAACACACACACCTCACTATCACACTGTGTTCTAAACACACACCTCACTATCACACTGTGTTCTAAACACACACCTCACTATCACACTGTGTTCTAAACACACACCTCACTATCACACTGTGTTCTAAACACACACACACCTCTCACTATCACATCACACTGTGTTCTAAACACACACACCTCACTATCACACTGTGTTCTAAAACACACACCTCACTATCACACTGTGTTCTAAACACACACCTCACTATCACACTGTGTTCTAAACACACACCTCACTATCACACTGTGTTCTAAACACACACCTCACTATCACACTGTGTTCTAAACACACACACACCTCTCACTATCACACTGTGTTCTAAACACACACCTCACTATCACACTGTGTTCTAAACACACACCTCACTATCACACTGTGTTCTAAACACACACCTCACTATCACACTGTGTTCTAAACACACACACCTCACTATCACACTGTGTTCTAAACACACACCTCACTATCACACTGTGTTCTAAACACACACCTCACTATCACACTGTGTTCTAAACACACACCTCACTATCACACTGTGTTCTAAACACACACCTCACTATCACACTGTGTTCTAAACACACACCTCACTATCACACTGTGTTCTAAAACACACTCACTATCACACTGTGTTCTAAACACACACCTCACTATCACACTGTGTTCTAAACACACACACACCTCACTATCACACTGTGTTCTAAACACACACCTCACTATCACACTGTGTTCTAAACACACACCTCACTATCACACTGTGTTCTAAACACACACACCTCACTATCACACTGTGTTCTAAACACACACACCTCACTATCACACTGTGTTCTAAACACACACACCTCACTATCACACTGTGTTCTAAACACACACACCTCACTATCACACTGTGTTCTAAACACACACACACCTCACTATCACACTGTGTTCTAAACACACACCTCACTATCACACTGTGTTCTAAACACACACACCTCACTATCACACTGTGTTCTAAACACACACACCTCACTATCACACTGTGTTCTAAACACACACCTCACTATCACACTGTGTTCTAAACACACACCTCACTATCACACTGTGTTCTAAACACACACCTCACTATCACACTGTGTTCTAAACACACACCTCACTATCACACTGTGTTCTAAAACACACACCTCACTATCACACTGTGTTCTAAACACACACCTCACTATCACACTGTGTTCTAAACACACACCTCACTATCACACTGTGTTCTAAACACACACCTCACTATCACACTGTGTTCTAAAACACACACTCACTATCACACTGTGTTCTAAAACACACACCTCACTATCACACTGTGTTCTAAACACACACCTCACTATCACACTGTGTTCTAAACACACACCTCACTATCACACTGTGTTCTAACACACACCTCACTATCACACTGTGTTCTAAAAACACACACCTCACTATCACACTGTGTTCTAAAACACACACCTCACTATCACACTGTGTTCTAAACACACACCTCACTATCACACTGTGTTCTAAACACACACCTCACTATCACACTGTGTTCTAACACACACACCTCACTATCACACTGTGTTCTAAACACACACCTCACTATCACACTGTGTTCTAAAAACACACACCTCACTATCACACTGTGTTCTAAACACACACCTCACTATCACACTGTGTTCTAAACACACACCTCACTATCACACTGTGTTCTAAAACACACACCTCACTATCACACTGTGTTCTAAACACACACCTCACTATCACACTGTGTTCTAAACACACACCTCACTATCACACTGTGTTCTAAAACACACACCTCACTATCACACTGTGTTCTAAACACACACACCTCACTATCACACTGTGTTCTAAACACACACCTCACTATCACACTGTGTTCTAAACACACACCTCACTATCACACTGTGTTCTAAAACACACACCTCACTATCACACTGTGTTCTAAAACACACACCTCACTATCACACTGTGTTCTAAACACACACCTCACTATCACACTGTGTTCTAAACACACACCTCACTATCACACTGTGTTCTAAACACACACCTCACTATCACACTGTGTTCTAAACACACACTCACTATCACACTGTGTTCTAAACACACACCTCACTATCACACTGTGTTCTAAAAAACACACACACCTCACTATCACACTGTGTTCTAAACACACACCTCACTATCACACTGTGTTCTAAAACACACACCTCACTATCACACTGTGTTCTAAAACACACACACCTCACTATCACACTGTGTTCTAAAACACACACACCTCACTATCACACTGTGTTCTAAACACACACACCTCACTATCACACTGTGTTCTAAAACACACACCTCACTATCACACTGTGTTCTAAACACACACACCTCACTATCACACTGTGTTCTAAACACACACACACACCTCACTATCACACTGTGTTCTAAACACACACACACCTCACTATCACACTGTGTTCTAAACACACACCTCACTATCACACTGTGTTCTAAACACACACACCTCACTATCACACTGTGTTCTAAACACACACACCTCACTATCACACTGTGTTCTATACACACACACCTCACTATCACACTGTGTTCTAAACACACACACCTCACTATCACACTGTGTTCTATACACACACACCTCACTATCACACTGTGTTCTAAACACACACCTCACTATCACACTGTGTTCTAAACACACACCTCACTATCACACTGTGTTCTAAACACACACCTCACTATCACACTGTGTTCTAAACACACACCTCACTATCACACTGTGTTCTAAACACACACACCTCACTATCACCCTGTGTTCTAAACACACACCTCACTATCACACTGTGTTCTAAAGACACACCTCACTATCACACTGTATTCTAAACACACACACCACTCACTATCACACTGTGTTCTAAACACACACCTCACTATCACACTGTGTTCTAAACACAGACCTCACTATCACACTGTGTTCTAAACACACACCTCACTATCACACTGTGTTCTAAACACACACCTCACTATCACACTGTGTTCTAAATACACACCTCACTATCACACTGTGTTCTAAACACACATCTCACTATCACACTGTGTTCTAAACACACACACCTCACTATCACATTGTGTTCTAAACACACACACACCTCACTATCACACTGTGTTCTAAACACACACCTCACTATCACACTGTGTTCTAACACACACACCTCACTATCACACTGTGTTCTAAAACACACACACCCTCACTATCACACTGTGTTCTAAACACACACACCTCACTATCACACTGTGTTCTAAACACACACACACCTCACTATCACACTGTGTTCTATACACACACACCTCACTATCACACTGTGTTCTAAACACACACACCTCACTATCACACTGTGTTCTAAACACACACACCTCACTATCACACTGTGTTCTATACACACACACCTCACTATCACACTGTGTTCTAAACACACACCTCACTATCACACTGTGTTCTAAACACACACCTCACTATCACACTGTGTTCTAAAACACACACACCTCACTATCACACTGTGTTCTAAACACACACCTCACTATCACACTGTGTTCTAAACACACACCTCACTATCACACTGTGTTCTAAACACACACCTCACTATCACACTGTGTTCTAAACACACACCTCACTATCACACTGTGTTCTAAAACACACACCTCACTATCACACTGTGTTCCTAAAAAACACACACCTCACTATCACACTGTGTTCTAAACACACACACTCACTATCACACTGTGTTCTAAACACACACCTCACTATCACACTGTGTTCTAAACACACACCTCTCACTATCACACTGTGTTCTAAACACACTCACTATCACACTGTGTTCTAAACACACACCTCACTATCACACTGTGTTCTAAACACACACCTCACTATCACACTGTGTTCTAAACACACACCTCACTATCACACTGTGTTCTAAAACACACATCTCACTATCACACTGTGTTCTAAAACACACACCTCACTATCACACTGTGTTCTAAACACACACACCTCACTATCACACTGTGTTCTAAACACACACCTCACTATCACACTGTGTTCTATACACACACACCTCACTATCACACTGTGTTCTAAACACACACACACCTCTCACTATCACACTGTGTTCTAAACACACACCTCACTATCACACTGTGTTCTAAACACACACCTCACTATCACACTGTGTTCTAAACACACACCTCACTATCACACTGTGTTCTAAACACACACCTCACTATCACACTGTGTTCTAAACACACACCTCACTATCACACTGTGTTCTAAAACACACACCTCACTATCACACTGTGTTCTAAAACACACACACCTCACTATCACACTGTGTTCTAAACACACACCTCACTATCACACTGTGTTCTAAACACACACCTCACTATCACACTGTGTTCTAAACACACACCTCACTATCACACTGTGTTCTAAACACACACCTCACTATCACACTGTGTTCTAAACACACACACCTCACTATCACCCTGTGTTCCAAACACACACCTCACTATCACACTGTGTTCCAAACACACACCTCACTATCACACTGTGTTCTAAACACACACCTCACTATCACACTGTGTTCTAAACACACACACACCTCACTATCAAACTGTGTTCTAAACACACCTCACTATCACACTGTGTTCTAAACACACACCTCACTATCACACTGTGTTCTAAACACACACCTCACTATCACACTGTGTTCTAAACACACACACCTCACTATCACACTGTGTTCTAAACACACACACCTCACTATCACACTGTGTTCTAAACACACACCTCACTATCACACTGTGTTCTAAACACACACCTCACTATCACACTGTGTTCTAAAACACACACACCTCACTATCACACTGTGTTCTAAAACACACACCTCACTATCACACTGTGTTCTAAAACACACACCTCACTATCACACTGTGTTCTAAACACACACACCTCACTATCACACTGTGTTCTAAACACACACTCACTATCACACTGTGTTCTAAACACACACCTCACTATCACACTGTGTTCTAAAACACACACCTCACTATCACACTGTGTTCTAAACACACACACCTCACTATCACACTGTGTTCTAAACACACACCTCACTATCACACTGTGTTCTAAAACACACACCTCACTATCACACTGTGTTCTAAACACACACCTCACTATCACACTGTGTTCTAAACACACACCTCACTATCACACTGTGTTCTAAAACACACACCTCACTATCACACTGTGTTCTAAAAACACACACCTCACTATCACACTGTGTTCTAAAACACACACCTCACTATCACACTGTGTTCTAAACACACACCTCACTATCACACTGTGTTCTAAAACACACCTCACTATCACACTGTGTTCTAAACACACACACCCCTCACTATCACACTGTGTTCTAAACACACACCTCACTATCACACTGTGTTCTAAACACACACCTCACTATCACACTGTGTTCTAAACACACACACACCTCACTATCACACTGTGTTCTAAACACACACCTCACTATCACACTGTGTTCTAAACACACACCTCACTATCACACTGTGTTCTAAACACACATCTCACTATCACACTGTGTTCTAAACACACACACCTCACTATCACACTGTGTTCTAAAACACACACACCTCACTATCACACTGTGTTCTAAACACACACCTCACTATCACACTGTGTTCTAAACACACACACCTCACTATCACACTGTGTTCTAAACACACAAATCACACTAAACACACACACCTCACTATCACACTGTGTTCTAAAACACACACCTCACTATCACACTGTGTTCTACACACACACCTCACTATCACACTGTGTTCTAAACACACACCTCACTATCACACTGTGTTCTAAAACACACACCTCACTATCACACTGTGTTCTAAAAACACACACCTCACTATCACACTGTGTTCTAAAACACACACACCTCACTATCACACTGTGTTCTAAACACACACACCTCACTATCACACTGTGTTCTAAAACACACACCTCACTATCACACTGTGTTCTAAACACACACCTCACTATCACACTGTGTTCTAAACACACACCTCACTATCACACTGTGTTCTAAAACACACACCTCACTATCACACTGTGTTCTAAACACACACCTCACTATCACACTGTGTTCTAAACACACACCTCACTATCAAACTGTGTTCTAAACACACCTCACTATCACACTGTGTTCTAAACACACACCTCACTATCACACTGTGTTCTAAACACACACCTCACTATCACACTGTGTCCTAAACACACACACCTCACTATCACACTGTGTTCTAAACACACACACCTCACTATCACACTGTGTTCTAAAACACACACCTCACTATCACACTGTGTTCTAAAACACACACCTCACTATCACACTGTGTTCTAAAACACACACACCTCACTATCACACTGTGTTCTAAACACACACACCTCACTATCACACTGTGTTCTAAACACACACACACCTCACTATCACACTGTGTTCTAAACACACACACCTCACTATCACACTGTGTTCTAAACACACACACCTCACTATCACACTGTGTTCTAAACACACACACACCTCACTATCACACTGTGTTCTAAACACACACCTCACTATCACACTGTGTTCTAAACACACACCTCACTATCAAACTGTGTTCTAAACACACCTCACTATCACACTGTGTTCTAAACACACACCTCACTATCACACTGTGTTCTAAACACACACACCTCACTATCACACTGTGTTCTAAACACACACACCTCACTATCACACTGTGTTCTAAACACACACCTCACTATCACACTGTGTTCTAAACACACACACACCTCACTATCACACTGTGTTCTAAACACACACACCTCACTATCACACTGTGTTCTAAACACACACACCTCACTATCACACTGTGTTCTAAACACACACACCTCACTATCACACTGTGTTCTAAACACACACCTCACTATCACACTGTGTTCTAAACACACACACCTCACTATCACACTGTGTTCTAAACACACACACACCTCACTATCACACTGTGTTCTAAACACACACACACCTCACTATCACACTGTGTTCTAAACACACACACCTCACTATCACACTGTGTTCTAAACACACACACCTCACTATCACACTGTGTTCTAAACACACACACACACCTCACTATCACACTGTGTTCTAAACACACACACACCTCACTATCACACTGTGTTCTAAACACACACCTCACTATCACACTGTGTTCTAAACACACACACCTCACTATCACACTGTGTTCTAAACACACACCTCACTATCACACTGTGTTCTAAACACACACCTCACTATCACACTGTACTCTAAACACACATACACCTCACTATCACAATGTGTTCTAAACACACACACCTCACTATCACACTGTGTTCTAAACACACACCTCACTATCACACTGTGTTCTAAACACACACCTCACTATCAAACTGTGTTCTAAACACACCTCACTATCACACTGTGTTCTAAACACACACCTCACTATCACACTGTGTTCTAAACACACACCTCACTATCACACTGTGTCCTAAACACACACACCTCACTATCACACTGTGTTCTAAACACACACTCACTATCACACTGTGTTCTAAACACACACCTCACTATCACACTGTGTTCTAAAACACACACCTCACTATCACACTGTGTTCTAAACACACACCTCACTATCACACTGTGTTCTAAACACACACACTCACTATCACACTGTGTTCTAAAACACACACCTCACTATCACACTGTGTTCTAAAAACACACACCTCACTATCACACTGTGTTCTAAACACACACCTCACTATCACACTGTGTTCTAAAACACACACTCACTATCACACTGTGTTCTAAAAACACACACCTCACTATCACACTGTGTTCTAAACACACACCTCACTATCACACTGTGTTCTAAACACACACTCACTATCACACTGTGTTCTAAACACACACACCTCACTATCACACTGTGTTCTAAACACACACACCTCACTATCACACTGTGTTCTAAACACACACACCTCACTATCACACTGTGTTCTAAACACACACACCTCACTATCACACTGTGTTCTAAACACACACACACCTCACTATCACACTGTGTTCTAAACACACACACCTCACTATCACACTGTGTTCTAAACACACACCTCACTATCACACTGTGTCCTAAACACACACACCTCACTATCACACTGTGTTCTAAACACACACACACCTCACTATCACACTGTGTTCTAAACACACACCTCACTATCACACTGTGTTCTAAACACACACACACCTCACTATCACACTGTGTTCTAAACACACACACCTCACTATCACACTGTGTTCTAAACACACACACCTCACTATCACACTGTGTTCTAAACACACACACCTCACTATCACACTGTGTTCTAAACACACACCTCACTATCACACTGTGTTCTAAACACACACCTCACTATCACACTGTGTTCTAAAACACACACTCACTATCACACTGTGTTCTAAAACACACACCTCACTATCACACTGTGTTCTAAACACACACCTCACTATCACACTGTGTTCTAAACACACACCTCACTATCACACTGTGTTCTAAAAACACACACCTCACTATCACACTGTGTTCTAAAAACACACACCTCACTATCACACTGTGTTCTAAACACACACCTCACTATCACACTGTGTTCTAAACACACACACCTCACTATCACACTGTGTTCTAAACACACACACACACTGTGTTCTAAACACACACCACTATCACACTGTGTTCTAAACACACACACCTCACTATCACACTGTGTTCTAAACACACACACCTCACTATCACACTGTGTTCTAAACACACACACCTCACTATCACACTGTGTTCTAAACACACACACCTCACTATCACACTGTGTTCTAAACACACACACCTCACTATCACACTGTGTTCTAACACACACACCTCACTATCACACTGTGTTCTAAACACACACCTCACTATCACACTGTGTTCTAAACACACACACCTCACTATCACACTGTGTTCTAAACACACACACCTCACTATCACACTGTGTTCTAAACACACACCTCACTATCACACTGTGTTCTAAACACACACACCTCACTATCACACTGTGTTCTAAACACACACACCCCTCACTATCACACTGTGTTCTAAACACACACACCTCACTATCACACTGTGTTCTAAACACACACACCTCACTATCACACTGTGTTCTAAAACACACACACCTCACTATCACACTGTGTTCTAAACACACACCTCACTATCAAACTGTGTTCTAAACACACCTCACTATCACACTGTGTTCTAAACACACACCTCACTATCACACTGTGTTCTAAACACACACCTCACTATCACACTGTGTTCTAAACACACACACCTCACTATCACACTGTGTTCTAAACACACACACCTCACTATCACACTGTGTTCTAAAAAACACACACCTCACTATCACACTGTGTTCTAAAACACACACCTCACTATCACACTGTGTTCTAAACACACACACTCACTATCACACTGTGTTCTAAAAACACACACCTCACTATCACACTGTGTTCTAAAACACACACCTCACTATCACACTGTGTTCTAAAACACACACCTCACTATCACACTGTGTTCTAAACACACACACCTCACTATCACACTGTGTTCTAAACACACACCTCACTATCACACTGTGTTCTAAACACACACCTCACTAAACACACATCACACTGTGTTCTAAACACACACCTCACTATCACACTGTGTTCTAAAACACACACCCTCACTATCACACTGTGTTCTAAACACACACTCACTATCACACTGTGTTCTAAACACACACCTCACTATCACACTGTGTTCTAAACACACACCTCACTATCACACTGTGTTCTAAAACACACACCTCACTATCACACTGTGTTCTAAACACACACCTCACTATCACACTGTGTTCTAAACACACACACCTCACTATCACACTGTGTTCTAAACACACACACACCTCACTATCACACTGTGTTCTAAACACACACACCTCACTATCACACTGTGTTCTAAACACACACACCTCACTATCACACTGTGTTCTAAACACACACCTCACTATCACACTGTGTTCTAAACACACACCTCACTATCACACTGTGTTCTAAACACACACACCTCACTATCACACTGTGTTCTAAACACACACACCTCACTATCACACTGTGTTCTAAACACACACACCTCACTATCACACTGTGTTCTAAACACACACCTCACTATCACACTGTGTTCTAACACTGTGTTCACACCTCACTATCACACTGTGTTCTAAACACACACTCACTATCACACTGTGTTCTAAACACACACCTCACTATCACACTGTGTTCTAAACACACACCTCACTATCACACTGTGTTCTAAACACACACCTCACTATCACACTGTGTTCTAAACACACACCTCACTATCAAACTGTGTTCTAAACACACCTCACTATCACACTGTGTTCTAAACACACACCTCACTATCACACTGTGTTCTAAACACACACCTCACTATCACACTGTGTTCTAAACACACACACCTCACTATCACACTGTGTTCTAAACACACACCTCACTATCACACTGTGTTCTAAACACACACCTCACTATCACACTGTGTTCTAAACACACACCTCACTATCACACTGTGTTCTAAACACACACACCTCACTATCACACTGTGTTCTAAACACACACCTCACTATCACACTGTGTTCTAAACACACACCTCACTATCACACTGTGTTCTAAACACACACACCTCACTATCACACTGTGTTCTAAACACACACCTCACTATCACACTGTGTTCTAAACACACACCTCACTATCACACTGTGTTCTAAACACACACCTCACTATCACACTGTGTTCTAAACACACACCTCACTATCACACTGTGTTCTAAACACACACCTCACTATCACACTGTGTTCTAAACACACACCTCACTATCACACTGTGTTCTAAACACACACACCTCACTATCACACTGTGTTCTAAACACACACACACCTCACTATCACACTGTGTTCTAAACACACACCTCACTATCACACTGTGTTCTAAACACACACCTCACTATCACACTGTGTTCTAAACACACACACCCCTCACTATCACACTGTGTTCTAAACACACACACCTCACTATCACACTGTGTTCTAAACACACACACCTCACTATCACACTGTGTTCTAAACACACACCTCACTATCACACTGTGTTCTAAAACACACACTCACTATCACACTGTGTTCTAAAACACACACCTCACTATCACACTGTGTTCTAAACACACACACCTCACTATCACACTGTGTTCTAAAAACACACACCTCACTATCACACTGTGTTCTAATCACACACACACACCACTATCACACTGTGTTCTAAACACACACACCTCACTATCACACTGTGTTCTAAAAACACACACCTCACTATCACACTGTGTTCTAAACACACACACTCACTATCACACTGTGTTCTAAACACACACCTCACTATCACACTGTGTTCTAAACACACACACCTCACTATCACACTGTGTTCTAAAACACACACTCACTATCACACTGTGTTCTAAACACACACCTCACTATCACACTGTGTTCTAAAACACACCTCACTATCACAACTAAAACACACACTCACTATCACACTGTGTTCTAAACACACACACACCTCTCACTATCACACTGTGTTCTAAACACACACCTCACTATCACACTGTGTTCTAAACACACACCTCACTATCACACTGTGTTCTAAACACACACCTCACTATCACACTGTGTTCTAAACACACACCTCACTATCACACTGTGTTCTAAACACACACCTCACTATCACACTGTGTTCTAAACACACACCTCACTATCACACTGTGTTCTAAACACACACACACCTCACTATCACACTGTGTTCTAAACACACACCTCACTATCACACTGTGTTCTAAACACACACACACTCACTATCACACTGTGTTCTAAACACACACACCTCACTATCACACTGTGTTCTAAACACACACACCTCACTATCACACTGTGTTCTAAACACACACACCTCACTATCACACTGTGTTCTAAACACACACACTCACTATCACACTGTGTTCTAAACACACACCTCACTATCACACTGTGTTCTAAACACACACCTCACTATCACACTGTGTTCTAAACACACACCTCACTATCACATTGCGTTCTAAACACACACACACCTCACTATCACACTGTGTTCTAAACACACACCTCACTATCACACTGTGTTCTAAAACACACACTCACTATCACACTGTGTTCTAAACACACACCTCACTATCACACTGTGTTCTAAACACACACCTCACTATCACACTGTGTTCTAAACACACACACCACTATCACACTGTGTTCTAAACACACACCTCACTATCACACTGTGTTCTAAACACACACCTCACTATCACACTGTGTTCTAAACACACACCTCACTATCACACTGTGTTCTAAACACACACACACCTCTCACTATCACACTGTGTTCTAAACACACACCTCACTATCACACTGTGTTCTAAACACACACCTCACTATCACACTGTGTTCTAAACACACACCTCACTATCACACTGTGTTCTAAACACACACACACCTCTCACTATCACACTGTGTTCTAAACAACACACACCTCACTATCACACTGTGTTCTAAACACACACCTCACTATCACACTGTGTTCTAAACACACACACCTCACTATCACACTGTGTTCTAAACAACACACACCTCACTATCACACTGTGTTCTAAACACACACACTCACTATCACACTGTGTTCTAAAACACACACACCTCACTATCACACTGTGTTCTAAACACACACCTCACTATCACACTGTGTTCTAAAACACACACCTCACTATCACACTGTGTTCTAAACACACACCTCACTATCACACTGTGTTCTAAAACACACACTCACTATCACACTGTGTTCTAAAACACACACACCTCACTATCACACTGTGTTCTAAACACACACCTCACTATCACACTGTGTTCTAAACACACACCTCACTATCAAACTGTGTTCTAAACACACACCTCACTATCACACTGTGTTCTAAACACACACCTCACTATCACACTGTGTTCTAAAACACACACACTCACTATCACACTGTGTTCTAAAACACACCTCACTATCACACTGTGTTCTAAACACACACCTCACTATCACACTGTGTTCTAAAACACACACTCACTATCACACTGTGTTCTAAACACACACCTCACTATCACACTGTGTTCTAAAACACACACCCTCACTATCACACTGTGTTCTAAACACACACCTCACTATCACACTGTGTTCTAAACACACACCTCACTATCACACTGTGTTCTAAACACACACCTCACTATCACACTGTGTTCTAAACACACACCTCACTATCACACTGTGTTCTAAACACACACCTCACTATCAAACTGTGTTCTAAACACACACCTCACTATCACAATGTGTTCTAAACACACACCTCACTATCACATTGCGTTCTAAACACACACACACCTCACTATCACACTGTGTTCTAAACACACACCTCACTATCACACTGTGTTCTAAACACACACCTCACTATCACACTGTGTTCTAAACACACACACACCTCACTATCACACTGTGTTCTAAACACACACACCTCACTATCACACTGTGTTCTAAACACACACACCTCACTATCACACTGTGTTCTAAACACACACACTCACTATCACACTGTGTTCTAAACACACACACCTCACTATCACACTGTGTTCTAAACACACACCTCACTATCACACTGTGTTCTAAAACACACACCTCACTATCACACTGTGTTCTAAACACACACCTCACTATCACACTGTGTTCTAAACACACACCTCACTATCACACTGTGTTCTAAACACACACTCTCACTATCACACTGTGTTCTAAACACACACTCACTACACCTCACTATCACACTGTGTTCTAAACACACACCTCACTATCACACTGTGTTCTAAACACACACCTCACTAACACACTGTGTTCTAAACACACACCTCTCACTATCACACTGTGTTCTAAACACACACCTCACTAACACACTGTGTTCTAAACACACACACCTCACTATCACACTAAACTAATTACAGTAAACACACCTCACTATCACACTATCACACTGTGTTCTAAACATTAATTACAGTATACACACTCACTATCACACTGTGTTCTAAACATTAATTACAGTATACACACCTCACTATCACACTGTGTTCTAAACATTAATTACAGTATACACACATCACTATCACACTGTGTTCTAAACATTAATTACAGTATACACACCTCACTATCACACTGTGTTCTAAACATTAATTACAGTATACACACCTCACTATCACACTGTGTTCTAAACATTAATTACAGTATACACACCTCACTATCACACTGTGTTCTAAACACACACCTCACTATCACACTGTGTTCTAAACACACACACCTCACTATCACACTGTGTTCTAAACACACACCTCACTATCACACTGTGTTCTAAACACACACACCTCACTATCACACTGTGTTCTAAACACACACCTCACTATCACACTGTGTTCTAAACACACACCTCACTATCACACTGTGTTCTAAACACACACCTCACTATCACACTGTGTTCTAAAACACACTCACTATCACACTGTGTTCTAAAACACACACCTCACTATCACACTGTGTTCTAAACACACACCTCACTATCACACTGTGTTCTAAACAAACACTATCACACTGTGTTCTAAACACACACTCACTATCACACTGTGTTCTAAACACACACACCTCACTATCACACTGTGTTCTAAACACACACTCACTATCACACTGTGTTCTAAAAACACACACACTCACTATCACACTGTGTTCTAAACACACACACACCTCACTATCACACTGTGTTCTAAACCTCACTATCACACACTAAAACACACACTCACTATCACACTGTGTTCTAAAAACACACACCTCACTATCACACTGTGTTCTAAACACACACCTCACTATCACACTGTGTTCTAAACACACACCTCACTATCACACTGTGTTCTAAAAACACACACCTCACTATCACACTGTGTTCTAAAACACACACCTCACTATCACACTGTGTTCTAAAACACACCTCACTATCACACTGTGTTCTAAACACACACACACACCTCACTATCACACTGTGTTCTAAACACACACACCTCACTATCACACTGTGTTCTAAACACACACCTCACTATCACACTGTGTTCTAAACACACACACCTCACTATCACACTGTGTTCTAAACACACACACCTCACTATCACACTGTGTTCTAAACACACACACCTCACTATCACACTGTGTTCTAAACACACACACTCACTATCACACTGTGTTCTAAACTAAAGTACACACTCACTATCACACTGTGTTCTAAACACACACCTCACTAACACACTGTGTTCTAAACACACACACCTCACTATCACACTGTGTTCTAAACACACACACACCTCACTATCACATTGCGTTCTAAACACACACACACCTCACTATCACACTGTGTTCTAAACACACACCTCACTATCACACTGTGTTCTAAACACACACCTCACTATCACACTGTGTTCTAAACACACACCTCACTATCACACTGTGTTCTAAACACACACCTCACTATCACACTGTGTTCTAAACACACACCTCACTATCACACTGTGTTCTAAACACACACCTCACTATCACACTGTGTTCTAAACACACACACCTCACTATCACACTGTGTTCTAAACACACACCTCACTATCACACTGTGTTCTAAACACACACCTCTCACTATCACACTGTGTTCTAAACACACACACCTCACTATCACCCTGTGTTCTTAACATTAATTACAGTATACACAACTCACTATCACACTGTGTTCTAAACATTAATTACAGTATACACACATCACTATCACACTGTGTTCTAAACATTAATTACAGTATACACAACTCACTATCACACTGTGTTCTAAACATTAATTACAGTATACACACATCACTATCACACTGTGTTCTAAACATTAATTACAGTTCTAAACACACACTATCACACTGTGTTCTAAACATTAATTACAGTATACACACATCACTATCACACTGTGTTCTAAACATTAATTACAGTATACACACCTCACTATCACACTGTGTTCTAAACATTAATTACAGTATACACACATCACTATCACACTGTGTTCTAAACATTAATTACAGTATACACACCTCACTATCACACTGTGTTCTAAACATTAATTACAGTATACACAACTCACTATCACACTGTGTTCTAAACATTAATTACAGTATACACACCTCACTATCACACTGTGTTCTAAACATTAATTACAGTATACACACCTCACTATCACACTGTGTTCTAAACATTAATTACAGTATACACACCTCAGGCTCACAACAAAACAGAATCAAATAAACATGGCCTGTTCCTACCTTTGGCAGCGTTCTCCTGCAGACTGACATCTCTAGCGTGGCGTGAGAAGCGGATCCCCCTGTAGGTCTGTTCTCTGATGTAGATGACCACCACACCTAGAGAGGACTGGGCTGGGCTGCCCTGGTCCATAGCCTCTACAATCAGAGTCCTCTGGCCCTGGGTCAGTCCCTGCAGCTTCTCTGTAGCCTGGGATGAATGAATGAATGAATGAATAAATGAAGTATTTTCATCTGAAGTCTCCCTATACAAGCCATCCCTTACAGGGGTTATTTAAATACCCTGATGAATAATGAAACAACACCTGTATGTCCCCGGTCAGAGAGTTAATGGTGAAGCCCCGGACAGGGCTGGCGAAGCGGTAGAACACTGAGCCGTTGGCCCCAAAGTCACGGTCCTCTGCCCGCATGGTGGCCAGGACGCGGTGGGAGGAGACACTGGAGAAGAATAAGAATAATTTTATTATAATTTTTAAAATCCTATACATGGATGTCCAACTAAAACCTGGGCACAACAGTAGATGATGGCATCTAAGACACACAATAGTAGATGATGGCATCTAAGACACACAACAGTGGATGATGGCATCTAAGACACACAACAGCAGGTGATGGCATCTAAGACACACAACAGTAGATGATGGCATCTAAGACACACAACAGTAGATGATGTCATCTAAGACACACAGCAGCAGGTGATGGCATCTAAGACACACAACAGTAGATGGTGGCATCTAAGACACACAACAGCAGGTGATGGCATCTAAGACACACAACAGTAGATGGTGGCATCTAAGACACACAACAGTAGATGATGGCATCTAAGACACACAGCAGCAGGTGATGGCATCTAAGACACACAACAGTAGATGATGGCATCTAAGACACACAGCAGCAGGTGATGGCATCTAAGACACACAACAGTAGATGATGGCATCTAAGACACACAGCAGCAGGTGATGGCATCTAAGACACACAACAGTAGATGATGGCATCTAAGACACACAACAGCAGGTGATGGCATCTAAGACACACAACAGCAGGTGATGGCATCTAAGACACACAACAGCAGGTGATGGCATCTAAGACACACAACAGTAGATGGTGGCATGCAACAAAGAAGACATGTGAAAGAGTACAGATAAACCCTCCGGATGCAAGCCCACTCCAAACCAGATTCTTCCTTGTCAGACATGGGATTCGAACTGACAGACTTCCTGTTCGCTAACCTGTAGGCTACCTACCTGGAGGCAGAGATGTTGATAACCAGGGGATCCTGGATGAAGAATGGAGCATTGTCGTTCACGTCCTGTACATACACGGTGACCGTGGCGGTGGAGTTGCGTGGGCTGGCGGGGGACGAGTCTGTGGCACAGACATCGAAAGTGTACGACGCAGTTCGTTCCCGGTCGAGCGGCGCGGCGGTGATGACATGTCCCGTGTGCTGGTCAATGATGAACATGCCCTGGGAACCGCGCAACAGGAAGTACAGCACCTGGGATGAGAACAGAGCACAGTCGATTAGATTAGATTACAAAAAGTAACATCACTTTTAATGCTTAATGAAGCCTTCATTAACCCTTTGAAGGTCTAGATAGATGGCTTCCTTTTGTTAGCAAAATGTCATAAAGGGTGGCAAAAGTGTTATGCTACATTTGGCAAACCTTAAGGGGGCTCAGGAGTCATTGGGCTCTAATCAAAAGTAGTACACTATGTAGGGACTAGCGTGCCATTTGGGACGCAAGCCTATGAGTTCAGTCTGTGTACCTGGCTGTTAGACCCTTGGTCCAGGTCAGTAGCAGAGACCTCCAGCACCAGGGAGCCAATAGGAGCATCCTCAGAGAGGTCAGCGGTGTAGCTGGAGCTGGTGAACTGGGGGCTGTGGTCGTTGACGTCCAGGAGAGTGACCTCTACAGTGGCCGTGCTGCTCAGGGCCGGAGAGCCCCCGTCAAGGGCTGTCACTGTCAGACTGTACCTGGCCCTACGTTCCCTGTCCAGCGGTCTGGAGGTGGAGAGAACACCTGACTTCCTGTCCACACGGAAGTCACCTGATGGGTCGCCTGCTAGAGGAGGGAGGGAGGAAGTGGGAGAAACAGAAGAGGAAAAAGGAAGCGAGGAGGATGCGAGAAAGAGATGCAGAATATGAAAGGTAAATCTCACAATTGCGATCAATGGATCAGTAAATTATAAATTCAATTGGATTCCTGTGATCTACAAATAGTTGGATCTTACCTGTGATCTTGTAGGTCATCTCTCCGCTGTCCCCAGTGTCCAGGTCCGTAGCTCTGAGGGTGAACAGCTCAACAGCCTCCATGTTCTCAGGCACCTCCAGACTGTAGTACAGTCTACTGAACGTTGGGGCGTTGTCATTCTCATCCAACATCCGGATCCTCACTGACGCCCGGGCAAAGTTAGGAGGCATGCCACCGTCTCGGGCATACACTGGACAAAAGGGGAGATTAGGAATTAAACAAGGCTTCAGCAGTCTAAATGTATTTATTAACTAAACCATATTGTGTTTCTAAGAGAGATGTAAGACAAACAGAGAAAATAACACCAACATGGCCATTGTACCACTCATGTATCCCATAAAATCAGAACTATAAAAACATGGCCAGTTTGGAATGTTGTGGGTTCCTCATATAAAGGGCCAGTTAACTGTCAGAGTGTACAGTTGTGGGGCCTCTCTGTCCAGGGCTTTAGTGGTTAGGATTAGGATAAGGGTCAGGGTTAAGGACCAGGGTTAGAGCCAGGAGTTAGGCTGAGGGGTTACGGGTTAAGGGTCAGGGGACAGGGTCAAATGTTATGGTCAGAGCCAGTTACCTGTCAGTGTGTATTGTTCCTGTGCCTCTCTGTCCAGGGCTTTAGTGGTGGTTATAACACCTGTAGCTGGGTGAATGCTGAAACCCTCATCAGAGATGCCTCCATATGTCACCTGGCCATTGGTACCTGGAGAGAGAGAGACAGAAAGAGAGAGAAGGAGCATATGAAGTCAAACCCGAATACTATCTGTCAGCAGCCTACACCATCCCCTTGGCCCTTACCTTCAATGTTCTGAAGATGTGAAGGGTCTGGGTAGGTATACACACTGCAGCAGTGGTGGAGCTTCCACAATATTGCTTCCATCTTACAGATACAGTTTGAAAACATCAAAGGGTTAGGGCCAGTGGGAAGTGGTAGGGAGAAGGATTGGAGCCGGCTGTGTAAGTCAAATGGGCATCATTTTCATAGGGAGCTGGGCCGGCAGAGTCCTATTCCATTCAGTCATGTTATACTTTGAGCCCTCTCTACCCCCGGGCACTGAAAACATGCGCAAATAAGTGTTGCGAAAAAAAACACGATAATTTTTTCTCACCAAAAAGAGCAAAGACAGCAGCATTCCTGTTTTTATTTGTTTGTAGTTGGTTTTGCTGTGTAAGCGGATGGCTGGGCTGCACCGGGGTGGGCGGAGGCTGGTAGATTGTGTGTGTGTGTTGTGTTGTGTGTGTGTGATAGCGTGCTAACAGAGAAAGACTCTGGCACCATCACCTTACCCCACTAATCACCCTGGAGAGAAACTTTATAATCCTTCTGGGTTATGTGCTCTTGACTAACTCCAGGGGAATGTGAACACACACACACACACACACTCACACAAACAGACACACACACACACACTCACCGTCCCCCAGCACGGTCTTCAATTAAAACCAACTGTTACTGCCGATGCTGATGATGTGAACATACGTTGAACACATGGAGGATCAACACTTAGAACAAGAGGCTCTGCTGGCTGAAACTGAGTTCAATTTTTTAAAAGAAACAGTACAGCAAATATGTAGAAGAACTGTGTGTCATCATGTGTACTTTGTATATTACTATGTCATAAAGAAGGCCACCATAACATAGAGTTTATGATGAGGGCTTTACAGTCATGTGCTTGTCAGTGCTGTATACTATGTATGTAACGACTGAATCTCCTGTGTTAGCCCACTGAGCTCAAGCCTAGCATCTCTCACCTTGGTCCAGGTCGGAGGCTGACACCACCAGAACAGTGGTTCCTGCAGGCTGGTTCTCTGTAATCTGGGCTTGGTACTGGTTCTCCTGGAACCAGGGCACCTGGTCGTTCACGTCGATGACCTGGACAGACAGCAGCTGGCTGGATGAGAGTGCTGGTACCCCGTGGTCCTGGGCTACGATGGTCAGGTTGAACAGGACCTGCTCCTCCCGGTCGATGGGCTTCAGGATAGACAGAGAACCTGGAAATGTAGAGGAGAGGGGTAAGAGAGGGAGCCTGGGGTGGAGGAGAGGGGTAAGAGAAGGATCCTGGGGTGGCGGAGAGGAGAGGGGTTAGAGAGCGAGCCTGGGGTGGAGGAGAGGGGTAAGAGAAGGATCCTGAGGTGGAGGAGAGGAGTTAGAGAGGGAGCCAGGGGTGGAGGAGAGGAGTTAGAGAGGGAGCCTGGGGTGGAGGAGAGGAGAGGGGTTAGAGAGGGAGCTTGGGGTGGAGGAGAGGGGTTAGAGAGCGAGCCTGGGGTGGAGGAGAGGGGTAAGAGAAGGATCCTGGGGTGGAGGAGAGGAGAGGGGTTAGAGAGGGAGCCTGGGGTGGAGGAGAGGAGAGGGGTTAGAGAGGGAGCCTGGGGTGGAGGAGAGGGGTAAGAGAGGGAGCCTGGGGTGGAGGAGAGGAGCTAGAGAGGGAGCCTAGGGTGGAGGAGAGGAGTTAGAGAGGGAGCCTGGGGTGGAGGAGAGGAGCTAGAGAGGGAGCTTAGGGTGGAGGAGAGGAGTTAGAGAGGAAGCCTAGGGTGGAGGAGAGGAGAGGAGCTAGAGAGGGAGCCTTGGGTGGAGGAGAGGAGCTAGAGAGGGAGCCTGGGGTGGAGGAGAGGAGCTAGAGAGGGAGCCTAGGCTGGAGGAGAGGAGTTAGAGAGGAAGCCTAGGGTGGAGGAGAGGAGCTAGAGAGGAAGCCTGGGGTTGAGGAGAGGAGCTAGAGAGGAAGCCTGGGGTGGAGGAGAGGAGCTAGAGAGGAAGCCTAGGGTGGAGGAGAGGAGCTAGAGAGGAAGCCTGGGGTGGAGGAGAGGAGCTAGAGAGGGAGCCTGGGGTGGAGGAGAGGAGCTAGAGAGGGAGCCTAGGGTGGAGGAGAGGAGTTAGAGAGGAAGCCTAGGGTGGAGGAGAGGAGCTAGAGAGGAAGCCTGGGGTGGAGGAGAGGAGCTAGAGAGGGAGCCTGGGGTGGAGGAGAGGAGCTAGAGAGGGAGCCTAGGGTGGAGGAGAGGAGTTAGAGAGGAAGCCTAGGGTGGAGGAGAGGAGCTAGAGAGGAAGCCTGGGGTGGAGGAGAGGAGCTAGAGAGGGAGCCTGGGGTGGAGGAGAGGAGACTATACATATTCAAGGATGGAGAGAGAGCCTAGGGAGAGCCCTGGTCAAAAGTAGTGAACTTAGTTGGGATGCAGGGTGCTATTGGGAAGCAGACTCAGCTGGTCCCTCTCCCTACCTATTGTGCAGTCACACCCTGTGAAAGGTCCCTGTGGTCCAGCACAATTCTGCTAGCTTCAACTTATACTGCTAGCTTTAACACACTGCTAGCTTCAACTTTCACTGCTAGCTCCAACACTCTGCTAGCTTCAAGTTTCACTGCTAGCTCCAACACTCTGCTAGCTTCAACTTTCACTGCTAGCTCCAACACTCTGCTAGCTCCAACACTCCACTAGCGTCAACTTTCACTGCTAGCTCCAACACTGTGCTAGCTTCAACTTTCACTGCTAGCTCCAACACTCTGCTAGCTTCAACTTTCACTGCTAGCTCCAACACTCTGCTAGCTTCACAACTCTGCTAGCTTCGCTTTCACTGCTAGCTTCACTTCTCTGGTAGCTTCATCTTTCACCAGTGATTCTTCCCTCTCCGTCGGAGGCCAAGCGCTGCTGCTTGCCAAGAGCTTCACTTACTTACACACACCCACCCACCCTGTTCACCCAGTCATCTGTGTGTGTGGATCTATTCCCATGAAAGGCAGAAACAAAACACCAAAGAACCCCAACCTCAGACTGCTGGGAACCATTAAAGGAGCGATTAGAACTGCATGTGTGTGTGTGCGTGTTTGTGTGTGTGACTCAGTCCCTCTTTTGAGACTTTGATAACACCCACACACACGCACACTATTTGCAGTTTGGTCTTCTGGGCTTTGTTGTGGTGTGTGAGACATGCGTTGACCCTGGCTCCACCCCTCCCCCACTGCCCCACCAATCAGGAACCAAGGAATCCCCTGGTCGGCTGAGGAGATAGAAACAGGAAGCTGTCAAGATCTATCAGGTGTGTCACAGAGAGAGGGCGGCCATATTGATCTGGTTCCAGTATGTGTGTGTGTGTGTGTGTGTGTGTGTGTGTGTGTGTGTGTGTGTGTGTGTGTGTGTGTGTGTGTGTGTGTGTGTGTGTGTGTGTGTGTGTGTGTGTGTGTGTATACGTTCATGCCTTGCCCATCTTGAACTGGTTCCAGCAATGCAGGTAATTAGTCAGTATAATGACAGTTAATGGCATGAGTTAATCCTCTGACCACCTGGTCTGCTCCTGTCCTATCCTGTCCACCGGCCCAGGCCAGGGTCTACGATGACAGGAGAAACGGTCCCATCTCTACACATTCTGTTTTGGTTAGGTTCCCATTACACCAGTACAACAGGGAGCTGTGTAGGAGAAGCCTACTACAGATCATGGTAACCGTGGATCCTTCTGGGTGGAGGATGGGTGTCTCCTAACTCTATTAAGGGTTCTTTCCACCTCTGGGCTAAATGGAAATATTAAATCAAACTATGTGTGTCGAGTTTCCCTTTGATCCAGATGAATCCCAGTCAACTCCTGGAATAAACCTCTTTATTTAGGATATTTTTTGGTCCAGGAGTAGGCTTAATCTAGGCCTGAGAATTTGCCCCTGAAAGTTTTAAATTTGTATCAATTTGTGTAAGACGACACTGTTCCCTAGACTAATCCTATTCATAGAAGAAACTAATAGAATGTCTAACATGAGAAGAAACATGTGGGAGCAAGGAAACATCTTTACCTTAGTTCACCTCATTCTTCAGAACTGTGACTGCTCTACTCTAATACAACCATACATACACAATAAAACACTACGTAAACCAAAGAGACTGGAATTCCTCTCTCTCTCACTGAGGAGTCACAACGGCTGAAACTATTCCAGCCACTAACTCTGACCATACTAAAGGCTCTGGGGCAAGTTATCTCAGAGAGTACGGAGATACAGAGAGAAAACAACAAACCCAAAAACTTAAAACAGAACCAACATAACCCCCCTCATCCCTCCTTCCCCTCCCGCCTCACTCTCTCTTTGACGGTTGCGGCTCATTAAAGCATGAAATTGAAATGGAGTCAGTGCTGTGCCCTCTCTTTCCTCTGCTCCCAGGGCCAGGTAACGAGAAGGAGAGGGAAGCCCTAATCTCAGCGATGCATTGCAGGCCTGGTGTGTGTGTCTTTGTGTGTGTGTGTAATCTCAGCGCAGCACGGCAGCCCTGCCCGTTGCGTGTCTAGCAGTGTATGTTCACTGCCAGCCACACTCGATGCGGCCTTCTGCTATGGAAAAAGTAGTTAAACTGCAGCCAGATAGCTGTATCGTTACTTACAGCGATGGTGGTTGTTACAGCTGCAGCAGTGTTGGAGGTGGTAGGGTTTAGCGCTCAGGTAGGCAGGCATACGCAATGTACTGGGGTAACTTCGTTAACTCTGATTCGTCTCTCACACGACATCTCTTCACACTTCCCTGTTTATACTGTTTTAACTGTGCTAGGGCCTGATTATAGGTTGAACATTATGAGACTCTCTCACAGACTCAACCACATGCAAGCTAGTAATATGGTACCAATAGCCTTCTGACATCAGACCATGTGTTTACAGTACAGCTGGCAACTACATGATTGCTCTCGTGAGAAAACAATACCGTGTGCCAGTGTTACCGACTGGGTTTGAACTCGTCCCCTGCATGCCACAAGGCTGTGTTATCCAGCTGAGCTAAAGCCTAGGCATTAGCTTGGGGAGCTGACAAAAGCATTCAGGTCTCAGACTAGGTTACCTTTCCGTGAGCGTGGCTCATCAAGCCACTTCCATCACACTAGGAGTTCTTTAAATGACCCACCAGTATTACGGTTGAGGCTGAACGTCCCTCCAGCATTGCCAGTCTCGATGAAGTAGCTGACCCGTCTGTTCTCCCCCTGGTCGGCATCTCGCGCCACAACGTAGAGAACCACGAAGCCCACAGGCTGGTCCTCCATGACACTGACCGCGGAAGGCGAGCTAAACACTGGAGCGTTGTCGTTCTCGTCTGTCACAAACACCCTCGCTGTCACGGAGCCCCAGCGCCGCTGGCTGCCGTTCAGGGCGGAGTCTGTCGCCTGTATGACCAGGATGAGGGAGGAAGTAACCTCATGGTCCAGTTCCTGCGCCAGGGTCAGGACGCCAGTGGAAGGGTGAAGGGTCAGGATGTCAGGGAGGTCAGGGTACTGGAACACAGTAGAATTAAATATAACTTTATCAGTCCAGGGTACTGGAACAGAGTAGAATAGAATATAATGTTTTCAGTCCAGGGTACTGGAATAGAGTCAAATACAATATAACTTTATTAGTCCAGGGTACTGAAACAGAAGAGAATACAGAAGAGAATGACTTTATTAGTTCATCTGCAGAGATATAAATAATTATTCTGCTCTACTCCCTAAACCACTAGTTTATGGGGTTAAGTGTCTTGCTCAAGGGCACAACGGCAGGAGATGGTCTAGTTGCCAGTGAGTACATCTCAAATTTTCACGACCGGTCTGGAATTTGAAATAGCAATGTATCTGTTACTGATGTTTGCTTCTCTAACCTGTGGGTTCTAACCCTAACCTCCTAACTCTAACCACCTAACCCTAACCTCCTGACCCTAACCTTCAAACCCTAACCTCCTAACCCTAACCACCTAACCTCCTCCGGACCATAACCTCCGAACCATAACCTCACCCTAACCTCCTAACCCTAACCTCCTACCCCTACCTCTTAACCATAACCTCCTAATCCTAACCTCCTAACCCTAACCTGTGTTAGAGGTCCATCAGCCAACTTCTTGGGCTACAATACCTATTTTGCCAATTGGCCTGGAACCTTTTACTGCCTACATGAAGCCCTGCCAATCCAACACGACTGGTCTGCCAACGTAACCGTCCAAGGGGGCTACAACAACAGACTTCTTCCGTCGAGACGTTCCCCCTAAGGCACTTCTGCTAGCCTGCTATCCCCGGACCGCTAGCTGTCTGAATCGCCATGTCTCCAGCTCGCCTAGCCTCCCACTGGTGCCTATGATCACTCGGCTATGCATGCCTCTCCCTAATGTCAATATCTCTTGTCCATTGCTGTTTTGGTTAGCGATTATTGTCTTATTTCACTGTAGACTCCAGCCCTGCTCAATATGCCATAGCTAGCCCGTTTGTTTCACCTCCCACACATGTGGTGACCTCACCTGGTCTAAATGATGTCTCTAGAGACAAAACCTCTCTCATCGTCTCTCAATGCCTAGGTTTACCTCCACTGTATTCACATCCTACCTTACCCTTGTCTGTACATTATGCCTTGAATCGATTCTTCCGCGCCCAGAAACCTGCTCCTTTTAGTCTGTGTTCTGAACGCACTAGACAACCAGTTCTTATAGCCTTTAGCCATACCCTTATCCTACTCCTCCTCTGTTCCTCTGATGATTTAGAGGTTAATCCAGGCCCTGCAGCGCCTAGCTCCACTCCCATTCCCCATGCGCTCTCATTTGTTGACTTCTGTAACCGTAAAAGCCTTGGTTTCATGCATGTTAACATTAGAAGCCATATGTGAATTGATTGCCCTCCATCTATCTTCAGAGCTCGTACTGTTAGGTGCCCTAAACTGTCAAACTCTCTCTAAAACATTTCAGAGAGCAGGCCTTTCTAATCAACCTGGCCCGGGAATCCTGGAAGGATATTGACCTCATTCCATCAGTAGAGGATGCCTGGTTATTCTTTAAAAGTGCTTTCCTCGTCATCTTAAATAAGCATGCCCCATTCAAAAAATGTAGAAGCAGGAACAGATATAACCATTGGTTCACTCCAGACCTGACTGCCCTTGATCAGCACTAAAACATCCTGTGGAGTTCTGAATTATGCAACTTTTCGGGGAAGTTAGGAACCAATACACACAGGCAGTTAGGAAAGCAAAGGCTAGCTTTTTCAAACGAAATTTGCATCCTGTAGTACTAAGTCCAAAAAGTTCTGGGACACTGTAAAGTCCATGGAGAATAAGAGCACCTCCCAGCTGCCCACTGCACTGAGGCTAGGAAACACTGTCACCACCGATAAATCCACGATAATTGAGAATTTCAATAAGCATTTTTCTACGGCTGGCCATACTTACCACCTGGCTACCCCTACACCAGTGAACAGCCCTGCACCCCCCAGAGCAACCTGCCCAGACTTCCCCATTTCTCCTTCACCCAAACCCAGATAGCTGATGTTCTGGAAGAGTTGCAAATTCTCAACCCCTACAAATCAGCTGGGCTAGACAATCTGGACCTCTTTCTAAAATTATCCACTGCAATTGTTGCAACCTCTATTACTAGCCTGTTCAACATCTCTTTCGTCCGTCTGAGATTCCCAAAGATTGGAAAGTTGCCGCGGTCATCCCCCTCTGCAAAGAGGGAGGCACTCTAGAACCAAACTGTTACAGGCATATATCTATCCTACCCTGCCTTTCTAAGGTCTTCGAAAGCCAAGTTAACAAACAGATCACCGACCATTTCGAATCCCACCGTACCTTCTCCGCTATGCAATCTGGTTTCTGAGCTGGTCATGAGTGTACCTCAGCCACGCTCAAGGTCCTAAACGATATCATAACCGCCATCGATAAAAGACAATACTGTGCAGCTGTATTCATCGACCTGGCCAGGGCTTTCGACTCTGTTCAATCATCACATTCTTATCGACAGAATCAACAGCCTTGGGTTCTCAAATGACTGCCTCGCCTGGTTTACCAACTACTTCTCAGACAGAGTTCAGTGTGTCAAATCGGAGGGCCTGTTGTCCGGACCTCTGGCAGTCTCTATGGGGGCGCCACAGGGTTCAATTCTCGGGCCGACTCTTTTCTCTGCTGGTGATTGCTGCTGGTGATTCTCTGATCCACCTCTACGCAGACGACACCATTCTGTATATTTCTGGCCCTTCCTTGGACACTGTGTTAACTAACCTCCAGACGAGCTTCAATGCCATACAACTCTCCTTCCGTGGCCTCCAACTGCTCTTAAATGCAAGTAAAACTAAATGCATGCTCTTCAACCAATAGCTGCCCGCACCTGCCCGCCCATCCAGGATCACTACTCTGGAAGGTTCTGACTTAGAATATGTGGACAATTACAAATATCTAGGTGTCTGGTTAGACTGTAAACTCTTCTTCCAGACTTACATTAAGCATCTCCAAACCATTAAATTTAGAATCGGCTTTCTATTTCATAACAAAGCATCCTTCACTCATGCTTCCAAACATACCCTCGTAAAACTGACTATCCTACCGATCCTTGACTTCGGCAATGTCATTTAAAAAATAGCCTCCAACACTCTACTCAGCAAATTGGATGCAGTCTATTACAGTGCCATCCGTTTTGTCACCAAAGCCCCATATACTACCCACCACTGCAACCTGTATGCTCTCGCTGGCTGGCCCTCGCTTCATATTCGTCGCCAAACCCACTGACTCCAGGTCATCTATAAGTCTTTGCTAGGTAAAGCCCCGCCTTATCTCAGCTCACTGGTCACCGTAGCAGCACACACCCATAGCATGCGCTCCAGCAGGTATATTTCACTGGTCACCCCCAAAGCCTATTCCTCATTTGGCCGCCTTTCCTTCCAGTTCTCTGCTGCCAAAGACTGGAATGGATTGCAAAAATCACTGAAGCTGGAGACTCAAATCTCCCTCACTAACTTTAAGCATCAGCTGTCAGAGCAGCTCACAGATCACTGCACCTGTACATAGCCCATCTGTAAATAGCCCATCCAACTACCTCATCCCCATATTGTTATTTATTTATGCTCCTTTGCACCCCAGTATCTCTACTTGCACATTCATCTTCCGCACATATATCACTCCAGTGTTTAATTGCTAAATTGTAATTACTTCGCCACTACGGCCTATTTATTGCCTCACCTCCCTAGTCTTACCTCATTTGCATACACTGTATATAGATTTGTTCTATTGTGTTATTGACTGTACGTTTGTTAATTCCATGTGTAACTCTGTGTTGTTGTTTGTGTCGCACTGCTTTGCTCTATCTTGGCCAGGTCGCAGTTGTAAATGAGAACTTGCTCTCAACTGGCCTACCTGGTTAAATAAAGGTGAAATAAATAAAAACATTTTTTTAAACTAATCCTAATCTCCTAACCCTAACCTCCTAATCCCAACCTCCTAACCATAACCTCCTAACCATAACCTCCTAACCCTAACCTCCTAACCCTAACCTCCTAACCCTAACCTCCTAACCCTAACCTCCTAACCCTAACCTCCTAACCCTAACCTCCTTCTTTTGCTCTACTCCCTAAACCACTAGTTTAAGGGGTTAAGTGTCTTGCTCAAGGGCACAACGGCAGGTATCTGTTACTGATTTTTGCTTCTCTAACCTGTGGGTCCTACCCCTAACCTCCTAACCTTAACCTGCTAACCCTAACCTCCTAACCCTAACCCCCAAACCCTACCTGGTGCAGGATGGAGTAGGTCAGCAGGCTGTTGGGTCCTGATCCATCCTGGTCCGAGGCCTGGAAGGTGTAGATGGACGCCCCAGGCTCCATGTTCTCAGGTATCACCATGGTAACGGGGTCCTCCGGGAAGTAGGGTGCGTGGTCGTTGCTGTCCTTCACCTCGATGTCCAGCTGCACCAGGTGGCTGCTGGGTAATGTCATGGAGAAGTCGTCCACCTCTATCTGTAGTGTGTAGCGGGCAGATCGCTCGTAGTCCAGCTCCCTCGCCAGGTACACGTCACCTGTCTGACGGTCCACCATGAACGTTCCGTCTCGGTCTGACCCGCCCACCACCGTATAGGTCACCTGACCAGCCTCAGGGAGCTCTAAGCTGTCATGTGACTTCACAGAGCCAATCACAGAGCCCGGTTTGGCCTCCTCGATGGAGTTTAAGTATATGGAGAGGGAGTTGGCTTTGGAAGGAGCTCTGCTCGCACTCAGGACCTGTGGACAGAGAGATAGGGTATTGGTAAAGCATATTATATATCCTCAATGCACCACTCAGGACCTATAGACAGAGCCATGGGGATATGGTAAGCATACTGTATATCCTCAATACACCACTCAGGACCTATAGACAGAGACATGGGGATATGGTAAGCATACTGTATATCCTCAATACACCACTCAGGACCTATAGACAGAGCCATAGGGATATGGTAAGCATACTGTATATCCTCCATACACCACTCAGGACCTATAGACAGAGCCATAGGGATATGGTAAGCATACTGTATATCCTCCATACACCACTCAGGACCTATAGACAGAGCCATAGGGATATGGTAAGCATACTGTATATCCTCAATACACCACTCAGGACCTATAGACAGAGACATGGGGATATGGTAAGCATACTGTATATCCCCAATACACCACTCAGGACCTATAGACAGAGACATGGGGATATGGTAAACATACTGTATATCCTCAATACACCACTCAGGACCTATAGACAGAGCCATAGGGATATGGTAAGCATACTGTATATCCTCCATACACCACTCAGGACCTATAGACAGAGCCATAGGGATATGGTAAGCATACGTTATATCCTCAATACACCACTCAGGACCTATAGACAGAGACATGGGGATATGGTAAGCATACTGTATATCCTCAATACACCACTCAGGACCTATAGACAGAGCCATAGGGATATGGTAAGCATACTGTATATCCCCAGTACACCACTCAGGACCTATAGACAGAGACATGGGGATATGGTAAGCATACTGTATATCCTCAATACACCACTCAGGACCTATAGACAGAGACATGGGGATATGGTAAGCATACTGTATATCCTCAATACACCACTCAGGACCTATAGACAGAGCCATAGGGATATGGTAAGCATATATCATCAATATATTGGTGTTAAAGGTTTGTAGGTAGCTAACTTCATCACCAGGTTCAATAGGGAGAGCCGGCTGGAGGACAAAATTAGTAGCTAGCTAATCAATGTTTTTTATAACTGGGATCTTCAAACAATCTGTTAACCTTTGAGGAACATTTTGAGCAACTATGAAAATCATTGACATTAATGATAATCCATTTAGCAAGATAGCTGAACATGAACACTCAGCAGACTCACGCTATGTGTCTAATAAAGACCATTATACATGCCTTGTGGCAGTTGGAGCTACATTTTCCAAAACAACGCTAAAGAATCCAAATATTCAATGGGACGCTGTGAACCTGCAACAGATTTCCCCCCTTCCACTCTCTTTTCTCACTGTGAATAAAAGAAACTGAACGTTTTAAGAGTTTTTTACAAACTCCCACAACAGGCCTGCTAGTGCTAATCACGTTTAATCAGATAGGCATGTCACTGCCAGGAAAAATAATAAGGGATAAAAGTCAACATAATCAAAAAAGGAAATTGTAGTAAGCTTTCAGATCTCACTGCAGTGGGCTGGACTCGGGCGTCTACAGTATTGAGTTTTTACACCTCCCTTGATGACCAATCAGAAGAACATGAAAGACTTCAGCTTTGACACATCGCTCCCTTTGTATGGAAACAGGCCCCAGAAGTTACACATATACCACATTGTTCTAATAAGCCTGTTTTTCAGATCGCTCAAAGCAGGGGATGGAGTCACAGGGTTTAAATATCTGACAGAGAGAGAGAGAGAGAGCGAGAGAGAATAAATGAATGAAAGTGAGAGAGTTAGACCAGGAGAAATAGAGAGAGAGAGAGCAAGACAAGGAGAAAGAGAGAGGAAGGAAAATAAAAGTTTTGTACTCTTATCCATTTTTCTCCTCAACAAATACTTGTTTATACTTAATTCATTACAATTACAACCTACAACACCTTGATAACCCATAGGTACACTATACAGCACCACTATGTTGGCAGTCACTAAACAGCCCATGCTCTTTATGAAACATAATATGACAATCTATTAATTAACTCCACATTAAACGGCAAATTGAATGTCAACAAGCGTTAGAATTTGTGAGATCATATCCTGTCCCTACTGCTGTACTTGTCTTGGACGAGGGCTCTGATAGAAACATGTCAACAGACAAGAACAACACAGCCATGTTAAATCCTATTACACACTAATTATTACTCACATTCTTCACAGAGAAATGAGGGAAGGAAAAAAATAAAAGAAATAAGGAACACAGAGACGCTGTTTTACTGCAGCCATTACAAGACCCTTCTATTTTCCTGGAACCTTAGAGATTCCGGTCTGTGTTCCAAATGGCAACCTATTCCCTACATAGGGCACTGGCCAAAAGAAGTGCACCATACAGGGAATAGGGTGTCATTTGGGATGCATCTTGGATTTACAGCTACAGAGTTCCTTCCATTGTGCTGGCCTGGTCGGTCACTATTAAGTTGTATATTAAATATTAATTAAATTAACTTGAATGGTGTATTTTATGTGGGTGCATATACCAGGCGGTGTCGTATTGAAGTGAGGCTACTGTATTAAAAGTGTTGAAGTCATTCAGTATGGTCTTGATCAGAGCAATCACAGCTGGTGATCATCATGGGCCAGATGGGAGCACTTGATTCATACCTACTGCAGTTTTCCATCTCTTTTGAAAAGTCACAGAGAAGGAGAAGTGAGGGAGGAAGGAAGGAAGGAAGGAAGGAAGGAAGGAAGGAAGGAAGGAAGGAAGGAAGGAAGGAAGGAAGGAAGGAAGGAAGGAAGGAAGGAAGGAAGGAAGGAAGGAAGGAAGGAAGGAAGGAAGGAAGGAAGGAAGGAGACTGCCACGTCTATTTGGAACGACTTTGTTGTGAGGGGCCAGACTTCTAGAGCCAGACTTCTAGAGCCAGACTTCTAGAGCAAGCTTGACGTAGTACTTCTCCCAATACTTTAGTTAAATATGGGATATTTGATAGATTGGTGTTGGCTATGATGTAGTAGTTTTCTGACCCTTATGATTAGGATACAGCTAGATCTGTGAGAAGAAAGGTGGTAGGGGATAGGAGATAGCAGTCTGAGGTAGGGCTCATACCTGTATGTGGGGGGTTAGGGGTCTCACCTGTATGTGGGGGGTTAGGGGTCTCACCTGTATGTGTAGTGTACAGGTAGAGCTGTGAGAGGGAAGGAGTTATGGGCTAGGGGTTAGGGGTCTCACCTGTATGTGTAGTGTACAGGTAGAGCTGTGAGAGGGAAGGAGTTATGGGCTAGGGGTTAGGGGTCTCACCTGTATGTGTAGTGTACCGGTAGAGCTGTGAGGGGGAAGGAGTTATGGGCTAGGGGTTAGGGGTCTCACCTGTATGTGTAGTGTACAGGTAGAGCTGTGAGAGGGAAGGAGTTATGGGCTAGGGGTTAGGGGTCTCACCTGTATGTGTAGTGTACAGGTAGAGCTGTGAGGGGGAAGGAGTTATGGGCTAGGGGTTAGGGGTCTCACCTGTATGTGTAGTGTACAGGTAGCGCTGTGAGAGGGAAGGAGTTATGGGCTAGGGGTTAGGGTCTCACCTGTATGTGTAGTGTACCGGTAGAGCTGTGAGGGGGAAGGAGTTATGGGCTAGGGGTTAGGGGTCTCACCTGTATGTGTAGTGAACAGGTAGCGCTGTGAGAGGGAAGGAGTTATGGGCTAGGGGTTAGGGGTCTCACCTGTATGTGTAGTGTACAGGTAGAGCTGTGAGGGGGAAGGAGTTATGGGCTAGGGGTTAGGGGTCTCACCTGTATGTGTAGTGTACAGGTAGAGCTGTGAGAGGGAAGGAGTTATGGGCTAGGGGTTAGGGGTCTCACCTGTATGTGTAGTGAACAGGTAGCGCTGTGAGAGGGAAGGAGTTATGGGCTAGGGGTTAGGGGTCTCACCTGTATGTGTAGTGTACAGGTAGAGCTGTGAGAGGGAAGGAGTTATGGGCTAGGGGTTAGGGGTCTCACCTGTATGTGTAGTGAACAGGTAGCGCTGTGAGATGGCTGGCCTCGGTCAGTGGCAGTCACAGTGAAGCTGTACTCAGCTCTGTCAGAATGACTCAGAGGAGAGGAGGAACGCAGTTCACCTGTAGTCGGGTTCAAAGAGAAACGCTCTGCTCTGGGACCTGTAGAGGAGGGAGGGAGAAAGAAAAAGAGAGCGAAAGAAAAAAAGAGACCGAGAGAGAGAGATACAGAGTGAGTGAGTGAGTGAGTGAGTCCAGCTACAAATTGTTACACAGAGTTGTTTTTGGAAACAATGCCAGAAAAAAACAATGCATTCCTCACATAATCACTCAACGGCAGAAAATAGCAAATTACTCTTCAATCATTAACTTATACACAATCCCTCCCTTACTCTCTCCCTCTCTCTCTTCCTTCTTCCATCCCTCTCTCACCTGACATGGAGTAGTACACCGTGCCGTTCTCTCCCTCATCAGGGTCTTTGGCCTGTACTTTCCCCAGCAGTAGACCTGATGCCTGGCCCTCCATCACCTACGGAATGAAATCACAAGGTAAAACGGTGACTTGTTTCCTTCTCAACGCTGACCACTAACATATCATGTGAGACCCCATGCCCTAAGGGCCCTGGTCAAAAGTAGTGTACAATATAGGGAATAGGCTGCCATTTGGGACGCAACCTCACTATCACCTGCATGGTCAGTCCTCTGCCAGGCTGGCTGTGTCTGAAGGAGGGAGTGTTGTCGTTCTCATCCAGGACGGTAATGAAGGCTGTCCCTGTAGCGCTGCGTGGGGGAGTACCTCCATCCTGGACCACCAACAACACCTGGTAACTACTCTGCTGCTCCCTGTCCAGACCTACACGGGTACTGATCTCACCTGAGGGAGAGAGGGAGAGGACACAGGGAGAGAGGAAGGAGGGAGAGAGAGAGAGAGAGAGTGAGAGAAACGGGAGGGAGAGAAGTAATGATGAGAAAGTAAAGGGAGAGCATGTCATCTTTGATCACCCACACACACACACACACACACACACACACACACACACACACACACACACACACACACACACACACACACACACACACACACACACACACACACACACACACACACACACAGGCATGGCAGCAACCTGAACAGCTGCAGTGAAGGTTAGAGTTATCTCGAGAGCGGCTACACACAATCTCACAGCAGGCCAATTAGGGCCCAGCAGGACACTCAACACTGCAGCTAACCTGATTTATTTTCACAGAGAACATACAGCACAGGGAGCTGCAGTAGGAGAATGAGTGAGGGTGAATGGTCATGTAAATTGTGGTGTTGTGTGTCTATTCTGAGTGCCACATCTGAAGTTCCTGTGGTAAATATAAAGTTATTATACACGGAGTGTGCAACGCCGCTGAGTCTTTCCTGCTCAACAGTTTCCCGTGTGTCTCAAGAATGGTCCACCTCCCAAAGGACATCGAGCCAACTTGACAACTGTGGGAAGCATTGGAGTCAACATGGGCCAGCATCCCTGTGGAACACTTTCGACACCTTTTAGAGTCCATGCCTGGACAAATTGAGCCTGTTCTGAGGGCAAAGGGGGGCTCAATATCAGGAAGGTGTTGTTAATGTTTTGTACACTCAGTGTATTTTTTTTTAGTCCATTCATTAACCAGTCGTTGAACTACCTGTGTGTGAGTTGATCTGGAAGCTTCTGTCTGGGTGTAGGAGTCTGTAACTGAGCCTGCCGTTGAGCCCTGAGTCGCGATCCATAGCCGAAACCCGTCCGAACCCTGACCCCGCCGGAAGGTTCTCTCTCACGGCCAGGAAAGCCCTCTCCTGTGTCAAACGAGGTGAGTTGTCGTTTTCATCGGTCACCGACACCCTCACCGTGGCACTGCCCGTCTTCGTCAGCTGTCCGTGGCCCGACGTGGCCAGAACCATCAACATGTACATGTCCTTCACCTGGGCAAAGGTCATGGACACACTTTTAAAGGACATGACACTTTCAATTCAAGTTTGTCAGACGTTTTCAGGCCTCTAAAGAAGTCTAATGTCAGATGAATAAGACCAACATGATCGATATCAATCAAAGTGGCTAAGAAGCATTCAGTGTGCGGGTCTGGACAAGTTTATATATCTTCCTGTCACATGTCCCTCACCTCTCTGTCCAGGGCGCTCTTCACAAACAGCCAGCCGCTGTCTGCTGCAATGCCAAACCCTGCTGCGTCTCCGTCAGGTCTCAGGTAGTACGCCAGTGGAGAGGAGGAGCCTGAACCCGTGGTGTCCAGGCTCAGAGCTCGCACCTGTAGATGGATGAATTAAGTGATTCATCAGAAATACATACAAAACATTACAGAACTGACAGTTCTGTTTGATATGTGAGATATTATGTCTATTGTTATATACAGAAAAATGTGTCCAAGACAATCTTCCCCTTTCAACCTGTGGATGAACAGTATACATGATGTGCAGCAGATATTGGGCCGGTTTCCAGGATACAGATGAAGCCTATTTTGGACAAGAGAAATCGCTTTCAATGGAAATTCAAATGGTTGTTACTCCACGGTAGGATTACTATAGTCTGGGTCTGGGAAACCTGCCCTCAATATCATTTTCTTACATACAGCAGAGTTGTATCCAATACTATTTTCCTCTTAGGGACAATAAAGGGTTCCACTTTATTTGGATAGTCCCATGTAGATGATCTGCAGATACTCAAACTATCAACAACCGATCAACTGCAACTCTGTTGATACATAACAGCGTGCTGATGTTACGTTTAGGGATAGTTAGAAGACATTTTTGTTGGCTGTTAGTTGAACAATCTACAGGACATACCTGTAGGAAGCGTGTGCTGAGCGGCGTGTTCTCCCTCAGCTCCACGCGGTAGGTCAGGGTGTCGAACACGGGACCGTGGTCGTTCTCCGCCTGGACGTGCACCACCAGCATCATGGTAGAGCTTAGCTGCGGCGCGCCGCCATCTTTAGCTGTCACCGTCAGGTCGTAACGCGGCGTTACGTCGTATGACAGCCCGCCAACCAGCCGGATCTCCCCTGTGCTGCGCTCCATGGAAAAGGTTCTTTGACCTCCGATTGAGGTCGCGGTGGAGGAAAGATCAAAGGTCATCTGGCCGTTGAGGCCGGAGTCCCGGTCTTTGGCCTGGACTCTGTAGACCACGGTCCCTATCTCTGTGTGCTCCGGGAGGAGGAGAGACTCAGAAGAGGAGGGCATGAAGACAGGAGCGTTGTCGTTGATGTCCTGGATGGTGATGTGGACGTGGGTCTGACCGAAGGCAGGGGGGCTGCCGCTACGAGCCTGGAGCTCCAGAGTTAGAGAGGGCTGGGCCTCGTGGTCCAGAGGAAGGCTGGTCCGCAGGGCACCACTCTCTGGGTCCACAGTGAAGTAGCCAGCAGGGTCTCCAGAGGAGATGGTGTACAGGATGTCCTTACTGGGGCCGCCTGGGAACAGACAGGGGAAGTTGAATGTTTTATTAGTCTTATGTACAGGATACACATGGTATACACCATCCAACGAAATGCCTCCTTGCAGGTTCTTTATCACCAACGCAACAACAATAAGAAATAATAAAAGACAACAGTATGAACATAAAGTAAATGGCTCAGTAGAATAGAATACATATCTTAGCATAAGTATAATACAGGAAGGAACCATTTATAGTCCAATATTTTACGTGTATTGGGGAAGGGATGCAAGTGTTTAAACTGTGCAGTATTTATCAATCATAATAACAGTCTGGTAGCAGCAGTTGTGATGTGTGTGTAGCATGAATGTGTGTGCGTGTGTGTGTGTGTGTGTGTGTGTGTGTGTGTGTGTGTGTGTGTGTGTGTGTGTGTGTGTGTGTGTGTGTGTGTGTGTGTGTGTGTGTGTGTGTGTGTGTGTGTGTGTATTTGTGTGGGTGTGTGAGTGTGTGAGTGTTTGAGTGCATGTTTGTGAATACAGATGCAATTGTGTGTGTGATTTTATTTGTATCTTTTGTGAGATGTGAGATGACAAGATCCAGAGCCAAACCAAACGAGGAGAATAGAACCAGACCAGACGAGGAGAATAGAACCAGACCAGACGAGGAGAATAGAATCAGACAAGACGAGGAGAATAGAACCAGACCAGACGAGGAGAATAGAATCAGACAAGACGAGGAGAATAGAACCAGACCAGACGAGGAGACCAGAAGCAGTCCAGACGAGGAGACCAGAACCAGAACAGACGAGGAGAATAGAACCAGACCAGACGAGGAGAATAGAACCAGACCAGACGAGGAGAATAGAACCAGACCAGACGAGGAGACCAGAACCAGACCAGACGAGGAGAATAGAACCAGACCAGACGAGGAGACCAGAACCAGTCCAGACGAGGAGACCAGAACTAGTCCAGATGAGGAGACCAGAACCAGACCAGACGAGGATGACCAGAACCAGAGCAGACAAGGAGACCAGAACCAGAACAGACGAAGAGAATAGAACCAGGACAGACGAGGAGGCCAGAACCAGACCAGACCAGATGAGGAGACCAGAACCAGACCAGGCAGAGAGCACTTCAGTTACAATATACTCCCCCTCAGTCATTTGTCAAGTATTTTACACTGTGACAGAGTCCTAAATATCCAAAGTAATGATTATAAAAACAATGTGCTGGGATGGAATGTGTGATTAATGTGATTTCTAAACGAGGTGTGTACAGTGGCTCGCTGCCTATTTGAACAACTGGTACAGGGAGCACAGAGGGAGCACAGAATGCCCCAGTGAGTCCTTTCAGCACATGCTGCCCACATACACACACACACACACACACACACACACACACACACACACACACACACACACACACACACACACACACACACACACACACACACACACACACTCACAGCAACACACACAGCAACACACACAGTAACACACACACACAAACACACAGTGAAACAATCAGAAGTTCCAATTCCAAGTCACACCCACCGTTCTTACTGATGGCCTGTACGATGCCAACCTCAGTCCCTCGCAGTACGTTTTCAGATACAGTGAAGCTGTACTGGCTGTGTTCGAACACAGGGGGCGCCACCAGGCCTGCCACCACACTGATGTTGACCCGGGCGTTGACCAGTGCTGCCAAACCCCCTCCGTCCTGGGCTGAAACCACCATGGGGATCACCGTGTTGGCCTTGCCATGCAGCGACCGGGACAGGGAGATCACACCTGGTGGAGAAAGGACACAAATCACAGTGGTCAAGGTCAGACACAGCTCCAAATACACACACAGAGACATGAGGATGGACACACACACACAAACACACTTTATACACACAGTTCAAGGAAAATTCAATTCCAGCGCGCTGGCATCTGGCATCTGTAAGATCTATTAAACACATGGTGGAAAATACAATAATGCCTTTTTCCTCGATACACCTGTAACTACATAAGAAGTTAATACAGTACCAACCTGTGTCTTTGTTGTTAAAGCTGTACTACATGTAAAAACACCAACCTGTGTCTTTGTTGTTAAAGCTGTACTACATGTAAAAACAGCAACCTGTGTCTTTGTTGTTAAAGCTGTATTACAGTAAAAGTACCAACCTGTGTCTTTGTTGTTAAAGCTGTAATACATGTAAAAACACCAACCTGTGTATTTGTTGTTAAAGCTGTACTACATGTAAAAACACCAACCTGTGTCTTTGTTGTTAAAGCTGTACTACATGTAAAAACACCAACCTGTGTCTTTGTTGTTAAAGCTGTACCACATGTAAAAACACCAACCCGTGTATTTGTTGTTAAAGCTGTACTACATGTAAAAACACCAACCTGTGTATTTGTTGTTAAAGCTGTACTACATGTAAAAACACCAACCTGTGTATTTGTTGTTAAAGCTGTACTACATGTAAAAACACCAACCTGTGTATTTGTTGTTAAAGCTCTACTACATGTAAAAACACCAACCTGTGTCTTTGTTGTTAAAGCTGTACTACATGTAAAAACACCAACCTGTGTCTTTGTTGTTAAAGCTGTACTACATGTAAAAACACCAACCTGTGTATTTGTTGTTAAAGCTGTACTACATGTAAAAACACCAACCTGTGTATTTGTTGTTAAAGCTGTACTACATGTAAAAACACCAACCTGTGTCTTTGTTGTTAAAGCTGTACTACATGTAAAAACACCAACCTGTGTCTTTGTTGTTAAAGCTGTACTACATGTAAAAACACCAACCTGTGTCTTTGTTGTTAAAGCTGTACTACATGTAAAAACACCAACCTGTGTCTTTGTTGTTAAAGCTGTACTACATGTAAAAACACCAAAAAACACCAACCTGTGTCTTTGTTGTTAAAGCTGTACTACATGTAAAAACACCAACCTGTGTATTTGTTGTTAAAGCTGTACTACATGTAAAAACACCAACCTGTGTATTTGTTGTTAAAGCTGTACTACATGTAAAAACACCAACCTGTGTCTTTGTTGTTAAAGCTGTACTACATGTAAAAACACCAACCTGTGTATTTGTTGTTAAAGCTGTACTACATGTAAAAACACCAACCTGTGTCTTTGTTGTTAAAGCTGTACTACATGTAAAAACACCAACCTGTGTATTTGTTGTTAAAGCTGTACTACATGTAAAAACACCAACCTGTGTATTTGTTGTTAAAGCTGTACTACATGTAAAAACACCAACCTGTGTATTTGTTGTTAAAGCTGTACTACATGTAAACACAAAAACACCAACCTGTGTATTTGTTGTTAAAGCTGTACTACATGTAAAAACACCAACCTGTGTATTTGTTGTTAAAGCTGTACTACATGTAAAAACACCAACCTGTGTATTTGTTGTTAAAGCTGTACTACATGTAAAAACACCAACCTGTGTCTTTGTTGTTAAAGCTGTACTACATGTAAAAACACCAACCTGTGTCTTTTTGTTGTTAAAGCTGTACTACATGTAAAAACACCAACCTGTGTCTTTGTTGTTAAAGCTGTACTACATGTAAAAACACCAACCTGTGTCTTTGTTGTTAAAGCTGTACTACATGTAAAAACACCAACCTGTGTCTTTGTTGTTAAAGCTGTACTACATGTAAAAACACCAACCTGTGTATTTGTTGTTAAAGCTGTACTACATGTAAAAACACCAACCTGTGTCTTTGTTGTTAAAGCTGTACTACATGTAAAAACACCAACCTGTGTATTTGTTGTTAAAGCTGTACCACATGTAAAAACACAAACCTGTGACTTTGTTGTTAAAGCTGTACTACATGTAAAAACACCAACCTGTGTCTTTGTTGTTAAAGCTGTACCACATGTAAAAACACCAACCTGTGTATTTGTTGTTAAAGCTGTACTACATGTAAAAACACCAACCTGTGTATTTTTGTTGTTAAACCTGTGTCTTTGTTGCTGTACTACATGTAAAAACACCAACCTGTGTATTTGTTGTTAAAGCTGTACTACATGTAAAAACACCAACCTGTGTATTTGTTGTTAAAGCTGTACTACATGTAAAAACACCAACCTGTGTATTTGTTGTTAAAGCTGTACTACATGTAAAAACACCAACCTGTGTCTTTGTTGTTAAAGCTGTATGTAAAAACACCAACCATGTAAAAACACCAACCTGTGTATTTGTTGTTAAAGCTGTACTACATGTAAAAACACCAACCTGTGTATTTGTTGTTAAAGCTGTACTACATGTAAAAACACCAACCTGTGTCTTTGTTGTTAAAGCTGTACTACATGTAAAAACACCAACCTGTGTATTTGTTGTTAAAGCTGTACTACATGTAAAAACACGAACCTGTGTATTTGTTGTTAAAGCTGTACTACATGTAAAAACACCAACCTGTGTCTTTGTTGTTAAAGCTGTACTACATGTAAAAACACCAACCTGTGTCTTTGTTGTTAAAGCTGTACTACATGTAAAAACACCAACCTGTGTCTTTGTTGTTAAAGCTGTACTACATGTAAAAACACCAACCTGTGTATTTGTTGTTAAAGCTGTACTACATGTAAAAACACCAACCTGTGTCTTTGTTGTTAAAGCTGTACTACATGTAAAAACACCAACCTGTGTATTTGTTGTTAAAGCTGTACTACATGTAAAAACACCAAAAAACACCAACCTGTGTATTTGTTGTTAAAGCTGTACATGTAAAAACACCAACCATTTGTTGTTAAAAACACCAACCTGTGTATTTGTTGTTAAAGCTGTACTACATGTAAAAACACCAACCTGTGTATTTGTTGTTAAAGCTGTACTACATGTAAAAACACCAACCTGTGTCTTTGTTGTTAAAGCTGTACTACATGTAAAAACACCAACCTGTGTCTTTGTTGTTAAAGCTGTACTACATGTAAAAACACCAACCTGTGTATTTGTTGTTAAAGCTGTACTACATGTAAAAACACCAACCTGTGTCTTTGTTGTTAAAGCTGTACTACATGTAAAAACACCAACCTGTGTATTTGTTGTTAAAGCTGTACTACATGTAAAAACACCAACCTGTGTATTTGTTGTTAAAGCTGTAAAAACACCAACATTTGTTGTTAAAAACACCAACCTGTGTCTTTGTTGTTAAAGCTGTACTACATGTAAAAACACCAACCTGTGTATTTGTTGTTAAAGCTGTACTACATGTAAAAACACAAAACTTTGTTGTCTTTGTTGTTAAAGCTGTACTACATGTAAAAACACCAACCTGTGTATTTGTTGTTAAAGCTGTACTACATGTAAAAACACCAACCTGTGTATTTGTTGTTAAAGCTGTACTACATGTAAAAACACCAACCTGTGTATTTGTTGTTAAAGCTGTACTACATGTAAAAACACCAACCTGTGTCTTTGTTGTTAAAGCTGTACTACATGTAAAAACACCAACCTGTGTCTTTGTTGTTAAAGCTGTATTACAGTAAAAGTACCAACCTGTGTCTTTGTTGTTAAAGCTGTACTACATGTAAAAACACCAACCTGTGTATTTGTTGTTAAAGCTGTATTACAGTAAAAGTACCAACCTGTGTCTTTGTTGTTAAAGCTGTACTACATGTAAAAACACCAACCTGTGTCTTTGTTGTTAAAGCTGTACTACATGTAAAAACACCAACCTGTGTCTTTGTTGTTAAAGCTGTACTACATGTAAAAACACCAACCTGTGTCTTTGTTGTTAAAGCTGTATTACAGTAAAAGTACCAACCTGTGTCTTTGTTGTTAAAGCTGTATTACAGTAAAAGTACCAACCTGTGTCTTTGTTGTTAAAGCTGTATTACAGTAAAAGTACCAACCTGTGTATTTGTTGTTAAAGCTGTACTACATGTAAAAACACCAACCTGTGTCTTTGTTGTTAAAGCTGTACCACATGTAAAAACACCAACCTGTGTATTTGTTGTTAAAGCTGTACTACATGTAAAAACACCAACCTGTGTATTTGTTGTTAAAGCTGTACTACATGTAAAAACACCAACCTGTGTCTTTGTTGTTAAAGCTGTACTACATGTAAAAACACCAACCTGTGTATTTGTTGTTAAAGCTGTACTACATGTAAAAACACCAACCTGTGTATTTGTTGTTAAAGCTGTACTACATGTAAAAACACCAACCTGTGTATTTGTTGTTAAAGCTGTACTACATGTAAAAACACCAACCTGTGTCTTTGTTGTTAAAGCTGTATTACAGTAAAAGTACCAACCTGTGTCTTTGTTGTTAAAGCTGTACTACATGTAAAAACACCAACCTGTGTATTTGTTGTTAAAGCTGTATTACAGTAAAAGTACCAACCTGTGTCTTTGTTGTTAAAGCTGTACTACATGTAAAAACACCAACCTGTGTCTTTGTTGTTAAAGCTGTATTACAGTAAAAGTACCAACCTGTGTCTTTGTTGTTAAAGCTGTATTACAGTAAAAGTACCAACCTGTGTCTTTGTTGTTAAAGCTGTACTACATGTAAAAACACCAACCTGTGTCTTTGTTGTTAAAGCTGTAATACATGTAAAAACACCAACCTGTGTCTTTGTTGTTAAAGCTGTACTACATGTAAAAACACCAACCTGTGTCTTTGTTGTTAAAGCTGTATTACAGTAAAAGTACCAACCTGTGTCTTTGTTGTTAAAGCTGTACTACATGTAAAAACACCAACCTGTGTCTTTGTTGTTAAAGCTGTAATACATGTAAAAACACCAACCTGTGTCTTTGTTGTTAAAGCTGTACTACATGTAAAAACACCAACCTGTGTCTTTGTTGTTAAAGCTGTATTACAGTAAAAGTACCAACCTGTGTCTTTGTTGTTAAAGCTGTACTACATGTAAAAACACCAACCTGTGTCTTTGTTGTTAAAGCTGTAAAAACACCAACCTGTGTCTTTGTTGTAAAAAACACCAACCTGTGTATTTGTTGTTAAAGCTGTACTACATGTAAAAACACCAACCTGTGTATTTGTTGTTAAAGCTGTACCACATGTAAAAACACCAACCTGTGTCTTTGTTGTTAAAGCTGTATTACAGTAAAAGTACCAACCTGTGTCTTTGTTGTTGAATCTGTATTACAGTAAAAGTACCAACCTGTGTCTTTGTTGAGGGTGAAGAAGGGGGAGTTGCCCCTGGGGACGGTTCGGTACGTGACCCTCCCGTTCTCCCCAGTGTCGGGGTCAAGGGCCGTAACCTTGACAACAGAAGTGCCAGGAGCACTCTGGGAGCTAAGGCTGACGGCGTAGCTCACAGGGTAGAAGACTGGTCTGTTGTCATTGATGTCCAGCAGGTCCACCCTGACGTAGGCCACAGAGTTCAGACCGCCCTGCAGGGGAATAGAAAGGAAAATCAAACAATAAATCAAAAAGACAACTCTCATTGGAATGTGTTAGAAGTATCAGTGACATTCTGTGTTGGTTTGTTGGAGATTTATGTGAAACCAATAATAAAACAATGGACAAATCCAGAATTTTCTGGGACAGTCACCACATGAAGTGTCCTGGGGTAGGAATGTTTTTTATTTCAACATGCTTCAGTTAAGCTGAGCACCTTTCCCCTTTTATATCAAAGCCCAGCTGTAGTGAGAGAGGTGTTGGGTTTGCACCTCTTCTAAGGACAAAAAGCTCTCTGTTCTACTAGACTTTGCATGCTGTTGTATATCAGCAGGACAAAGTGGTAAACAAACACATTTGACCACATTAATGGAGAGAGTTCAAATCAGCAGGAACCCTGGTAAAGACGTCTGACTCTGAAATCTAGTCCTGGCAGGTTGGTGGAGGGATACGGATTGATAGCTTCCCCAGGGAAACAGCAATCTGTCAGGATCTGTGGGGGTTGAGAGGGCTCGCTACTGCCACAGAGCAGAGAGCTCTGTTTCCCTGGCGGCTCGTTCTGAACAGAATACAGAGCAGGCTTTTCATTTGGCCGGACTGATGAGAGGGTGGAGGAGGGAGGAGGGAGGAGGGAGGAGGGAGGAGGGGGAGCAGCGGTCCAACTTATTAAATATTACTGCTCTCTGCCTGTCTGACTGTATGTCTGCATGTCTGCATGTCTGTCTGTGTATGTCTGTCTGACTGTCTGCCTGCCTGCGTTTCTGTCTGTCTGTCTGCATGTCTGTCTATCTGACTGTCTGTCTGCCAGTCTGCTTGACGTTGTATGTATATTTCTCTCTCTCTCTCTCTCTCTCACTCTCTCTTCTCTATCACTCTCTCTTCTCTATCTGATTATTTTACCATGACTGCAGTGATTTCCATTCATTTCTACCCTTTAACTTTCAAGTATGATTTGGCGGGTGGCGCTACAGGATGCTATCACAGCACAGTCCTGCCAGGAAGACTCATTCACAGCACAGTCCTGCCAGGGAGACTCAGTCAAAGCACAGTCCTGCCAGGGAGATTCATTCAAAGCACAGTCCTGCCAGGGAGACTCATTCAAAGCACAGTCCTGCCAGGGAAATTCATTCACAGCACAGCCCTGCCAGGGAGGCACATTCACAGCACAGTCCTACCAGGGAGATTCATTCACAGCACAGTCCTACCAGGGAGATTCATTCACAGCACAGCCCTGCCAGGGAGACTAATTTACAACACAGCCCTGCCAGGAAGGCACATTCACAGCACAGTCCTACCAGGGAGACTCATTCACAGCACAGCCCTGCCAGGGAGATTCATTCACAGCACAGCCTGCCAGGGAGACTCATTCAGACTATTTTATTTGGCTGCACTAATGACAGATTTGCTGCTCTGCTGTGTTCTGCTCTGCCTGGCTGGGGAGCTGCTCCCCTCTCTACTAGCTATCCTGGCTCTGGCTCTATAGCTGCATCGAATAGCCAGGGTTCTGCTAGCTATTTGTCTGCTGTGAACCCTGCTGTGAAATGTCGGTTAAAAAGATCCATTCAATTGTTGGAAGCATTAATATTACCAGTGTGCTGGAGTTTTTCTTCTTTTAACCCTGCTGTTATAAACACTGTGAAAAACACTGCTTTAAGAGATCACTGTCAGGGGTTTAATGTACTCACAGGGAGAGATTAGAATGCCACTCTATTCCCATAGGGCTCTGGTGAAAAGGAATGGACTATATAGGGAATGCAGACATTGGATGAGGATGGAGAGATAGCCAAGAAGTGGGTCTATAGAGAGAAGAGGGTGGAGAGATAGCCAAGAAGTGGGTCTAGAGAGAGAAGAGGGTGGAGAGATAGCCAAGAAGTGGGTCTAGAGGGAGAAGAGGGTAGAGGGATAGCCAAGAAGTTGGTCTAGAGAGAGAAGAGTGTGGAAAGATAGCCAAGAAGTGGGTCTAGAGAGAGAAGAGGGTGGAGAGATAGTCAAGAAGTGGTTCTAGAGAGAGAAGAGGGTGGAGAGATAGCCAAGAAGTGGGTCTAGAGAGAGAAGAGGGTGGAGAGATAGTCAAGAAGTGGGTCTAGAGAGAGAAGAGGGTGGAGAGATAGCCAAGAAGTGGGTCTAGAGAGAGAAGAGGGTGGAGAGATAGTCAAGAAGTGGGTCTATAGAGAGAAGAGGGTGGAGAGATAGCCAAGAAGTGGGTCTAGAGAGAGAAGAGGGTAGAGGGATAGCCAAGAAGTGGGTCTAGAGAGAGAAGAGGGTGGAAAGATAGCCAAGAAGTGGGTCTAGAGAGAGAAGAGGGTGGAGAGATAGTCAAGAAGTGGTTCTAGAGAGAGAAGAGGGTGGAGAGATAGCCAAGAAGTGGGTCTAGAGAGAGAAGAGGGTGGAGAGATAGTCAAGAAGTGGGTCTAGAGAGAGAAGAGGGTGGAGAGATAGCCAAGAAGTGGGTCTAGAGAGAGAAGAGGGTGGAGAGATAATCAAGAAGTGAGTCTATAGAGAGAAGAGGGTGGAGAGATAGCCAAGAAGTGGGTCTAGAGAGAGAAGAGGGTGGAGAGATAGTCAAGAAGTGGGTCTATAGAGAGAAGAGGGTGGAGAGATAGCCAAGAAGTGGGTCTAGAGAGAGAAGAGGATGGAGAGATAGCCAAGAAGTGGGTCTAGAGAGAGAAGAGGGTGGAGAGATAGTCAAGAAGTGGGTCTATAGAGAGAAGAGGGTGGAGAGATAGCCAAGAAGTGGGTCTAGAGAGAGAAGAGGGTGGAGAGATAGTCAAGAAGTGGGTCTAGAGAGAGAAAAGGGTGGAGAGATATGGAGGAGGGGAGAAGAATAAACTCCTCCATAATAAAGAATAAAGTCCACTGCGGGACTTGTTCCGGAGAGGTTGAGGAAGGTGGAGGGAGAGATGGTTGGTGGAGGGTAAATGGAGGGAAGAGTGCAGAGGGAAGGAGAGATTAGGAGGATGGAGAGATACAGTAGGAGATGTGTGGAGACTCACCCCGTCCACGGCGGTGACGGTAAAGTCGTAGCTGGTTGGTCCCTGATCCCTGTCCAGAGCCACGTTGGTACAGATCTGTCCTGTCTCCTTCCCTACAGAGAACTGGGAGGGGACAGCACTGTTGATGCCTGACCCCAGAGAGTAGCTGATGGAGCCGAAGGAGCCACCGTCCGCATCTGTCGCTGTCACCTGCAGAGAGGGAGATAAAAGAAGAGGATGTCTGGGTTAGACAGTTTGTCTTAAGGGGATCTATCACTGTTATGCCTATGAAGACACAATAATCTTAGGAGCTAGACAAGATAAGGAAATATTTACTAACTTTTGGAGGACATTGAATGTTGACTTCAAAAAATAATATTATTCCACTACCATAAATTACTTTTGGACAGCTGAAGCAAGCACACAATTTGACTTCAGGAAAATGACCCTTCTAGTTAGACCAATGTATTTTAGCATGTACCCTGTGGGATAATTTTGGATAGTACCACTAGTATGAACGAGAACCCACACAAGACAGTACAAGACAGTACATAGCAGGACAGTACATGACAGTAACAGTAACAGTACAGTTCAGTACAGGACAGTATCAGTAACAGTAACAGTAACAGTACAGTTCAGTACAGGACAGTAACAGTACAGTTCAGTACAGGACAGCAACAGTGACAGTAACAGTAACAGTAACAGTACAGGACAGTAACAGTAAAAGTACAGGACAGTAACAGTCAGGACAGGACAATACATAGCAGGGCGGTACAGTACAGTACAGGACAGTAACATTACAGTACAGTACAGGACAGTAACAGTAACAGTACAGTACAGTAACAGTACAATACAGTACAGGACAGTAACAGTACAGTAACAGTACAGTACAGTACAGTACAGGACAGTAACAGTACAGTACAGTACAGGACAGTAACAGTACAGTACAGTACAGGACAGTAACAGTAACATTACAGTACAGTACAGGACATTAACAGTACAGTACAGTACAGTAACAGTAACAGTACAGTACAGTACAGGACAGGACAGTAACAGTAACAGTACAGTACAGTACAGTACAGGACAGTAACAGCACAGTACAGGACAGTAACAGTACAGTACAGGACAGTAACAGTACAGTACAGTACAGGACAGTAACAGTACAGTACAGGACAGTAACAGCACAGTACAGGACAGTAACAGTACAGTACAGTACAGTACAGGACAGGACAGTAACAGCACAGTACAGGACAGTAACAGTACAGTACAGTACAGTACAGGACAGTAACAGCACAGTACAGGACAGTAACAGTACAGTACAGGACAGTAACAGTAACAGTACAGTACAGTACAGGACAGTAACAGTACAGTACAGTACAGGACAGTAACAGTACAGTACAGTACAATACAGTACAGTACAGGACAGTAACAGTACAGTACAGGACAGTAACAGTAACAGTACAGTACAGTACAGGACAGTAACAGTACAGTACAGTACAGGACAGTAACAGTACAGTACAGTACAATACAGTACAGTACAGGACAGTAACAGTACAGTACAGTAACAGTACAGTACAGTACAGTAACAGTACAGGACAGTAACAGTACAGTACAGTACAATACAGTACAGTAACAGGACAGTAACAGTACAGGACAGTAACAGTACAGTACAGTACAATACAGTACAGTACAGTACAGTACAGGACAGTAACAGTACAGTACAGTACAATACAGTACAGTACAGGACAGTAACAGTACAGTACAGTAACAGTACAGTACAGTACAGTACAGTACAGGACAGTAACAGTACAGTACAGTACAGGACAGTAACAGTACAGTACAGTACAGGACAGTAACAGTACAGTACAGGACAGTAACAGTAACAGTAACAGTACAGTACAGTACAGTACATAGCAGGACGGTACAGGACAGTACAGGACAGTACATAGCAGGACGGTACAGTACAGTAACAGTAACAGTACAGTACAGGACAGTAACAGTAACAGTAAGAGTAACAGTACAGGACAGTAACAGTACAGGACAGTAACAGTAACAGTACAGGACAGTAACAGTACAGGACAGTAACAGTAACAGTACAGGACAGGACAGTACATAGCAGGACAGTACAGTACAGTACATAGCAGGACGGTACAGTACAGTAACAGTACAGTACAGGACAGTAACAGTAACAGTAACAGTAACAGGACAGGACAGTACAGTAACAGTAACAGTAACAGTAACAGCACAGTAACAGTAACAGTAATAGTACAGTACGGTACAGTACAGTATAGGACAGTAACAGTAACAGTACAGGACAGTAACAGTAACAGTACAGGACAGTAACAGTACAGTAACAAACAGTACAGGACAGGACAGTAACAGTACAGGACAGTAACAGTACAGTAACAAACAGTACAGGACAGTACAGTACAGTACAGTACAGTACAGGACAGACCAGTAACAGTAACAGTAACAGTAACAGTACAGTACAGGACAGACCAGTAACAGTAACAGTAACAGTACAGTACAGTACAGTACAGTAACAGTAACAGCATAGTAACAGTAACAGTACAGTACAGTAACAGTAACAGCACAGTAACAGTAACAGTACAGTAACAGTACAGTACAGTACAGTACATGACATTAACAGTAACAGTAACAGTAACAGCACAGTACAGTACATTAACAGTAACAGTAACAGTAACAGGACAGGACAGACAGTACAGTAACAGTAACAGTAACAGTAACAGCACAGTAACAGTAACAGTACAGTACAGTACAGTACAGGACAGTAACAGTAACAGTAACAGTACAGGACAGTAACAAACAGTACAGTACAGGACAGGACAGTAACAGTAACAGTAACAGTAACAGCACAGTAACAGTAACAGTAACAGTACAGTAACAGTAACAGTACAGGACAGGAACAGTACAGGACAGTAACAGTAACAGTACAGGACAGTAACAGTACAGTAACAAACAGTACAGTACAGGACAGTACAGTAACAGTAACAGTACAGTACAGTACAGTACAGTACAGTACAGTACAGGACAGACCAGTAACAGTAAGAGTAACAGTAACAGCACAGTAACAGTAACAGTAACAGTACAGTACAGTACAGTACAGTACAGTAACAGCACAGTAACAGTAACAGTACAGTACAGTAGAGTAACAGCACAGTAATAGTAACAGTAACAGTACAGTACAGTACAGTACAGTACAGGACAGGACAGGACAGACCAGTAACAGTAACAGTAACAGCACAGTGTAACGGCGTTCGTCTGTTGTTGAAAGAGAGTCGGACCGAAATGCAGCGTGGTGGTTACTCATGTTACTTTAATGACGGAAAATGGAACGATACATAAAATAACTATGAAGACAAAACAACAAACGGAACGTAAAACTTATTACAGCCTATCTGGTGCACACTACACAAAGACAGGAACAATCACCCACAAGATACAAAGTGAAACTCAGGCTACCTAAATACGGTTCCCAATCCGAGACAACGAGAATCACCTGACTGATTGAGAACCGCCTCAGGCAGCCAAGCCTAACTAGACACACCCCTAATCATACACAATCCCAATGCTAATAAAACCCCAATACGAACCCAAACACATAACCCATGTCACACCCTGGCCTGACCAAAATATATAACGAAAACACAAAACATATTGACCAAGGCGTGACAGAACCACCCCCCTAAGGTGCGGACTCCCGGACGCACCTCAAAACCATAGGGAGGGTCCGGGTGGGCGTCTGTCCATGGTGGAGGCTCCGGCTCGGGACGTGGACCCCACTTCATTAAAGTCATAGTTCCTCCCCTTCGTGTCCTGGGATAATCCACCTTCGCCGCCGACCATGGCCTAATAGTCCTCACCCAGATCCCCACTGGACTGAGGGGCAGCTCGTGACTGAGGGGCAGCTCAGGACAGAGGGGCAGCTCGGGACAGAGGGGCAGCTCGGGACAGAGGGGCAGCTCGGGACAGAGGGGCAGCTCGGGACAGAAGCAGCCCGGGACTGAGGGGTAGCCCGGAACTGAGGAGTAGCCCAGTACTGAGAGGAAGCCCAGTACTGAGAGGAAGCCCAGTACTGAGATGACGCTCAGGCAGGTAGTAGGCTCCGGTAGATCCTGGCTGGCTGGCGGATCTGGAAGATTCTGGTTGACTAGCAGATCTGGAAGATTCTGGTTGACTGGCAGATCTGGAAGAGACTGGTTGACTGGCAGATCTGGAAGAGACTGGTTGACTGGCAGATCTGGAAGAGACTGGTTGTCTGGCAGATCTGGAAGATTCTGGTTGACTGGCAGATCTGGAAGAGACTGGTTGACTGGCAGATCTGGAAGAATCTGGTTGACTGGCGGATCTAGCTGCTCTATGCAGACTGACAGCTCTGGCTGCTTTATGCTGGCTGACAGCACCCTGCAGACTGACAGCTCTCTGCAGACTGGCAGCTCAGGCTGCTTCATGCAGACTGACAGCACTTGGCAGACTGACAGCTCTCTGCAGACTGGCAGCTCAGGCTGCTCCGAACAGGCAGGAGGCTCCGGCAGCGCAGGAGAGGAGACAGGCTCTGGCTGCGCTGAACAGGCGGGAGACTCCGACAGCGTAGGAGGGAAGGAAGGCTCTGGCTGTGTTGAACAGGCGAGGCGCACTGAAGGCCTGGTGCGTGGTGCTGGAACTGGTGCTACAGGATCGAGGACACGCACAGGAAGCCTGGTGCGGGGAGCTGCTACCGGAGGACTGGTGTGTGGAGGTGGCTTTGGATAGACCGGACCGTGCAGGCGCACTGGAGCTCTTAAGCACCGAGCCTGCCCAAGCTTACCTGGCTCGATGCCCACTCTAGCCCGGCCAATACGAAGGGCTGGTATGTACCGCACCGGGCTATGCACCCGCACTGGAAACACCGTGCGCTCCATAGCATAGCACGGTGTCTGCCCGGTCTCTCTAGCCCACCGGAAAGCACAGGGAGTTTGCGCAGGTTTCCAACCTGGCATAGCCATACTCCCTTCTAGTCCCCCCCAATAATTTTTTGGGGTTGCTTTACGAGCTTCCTTGCCAACCGCGTTCCCTCGTATCGTCGGCTCCTATCTCCGGCTGCCTCGGCTCTCCTTAGTGCCTCCACCTGTTCCCATGGGAGGCGATCTCTTCCGGCCAATATCTCCTCCCAAGTGTAACAACCTTTACCATCCAACACGTCTTCCCATGTCCACTCTCCGAATAACTCATCCTCCTTTTGCTGCTCCAGCTGTCGCTGCCTGTTTATACCAGCGCCTCTCCGTTTTAGCCGGCGTGTTTTCCTTTTCGACTCCATTCGCCTATAGCCCTCTTCGCATTGCTGCAGGGAATCCCAGGCGGGCTCCTGCACTCTCTCTGGGTCGGCCGCCCACCTGTCGATTTCTTCCCACGTCGTATACTCCATGCCTCTACCGTCCATAACGTCCTCCTTTCGCTGCTGAAGCTGTCGCTGCCTGTAACCAGGCCACTCGGTCCGTTTGTGGTGGGTGATTCTGTAACGGCGTTCGTCTGTTGTTGAAAGAGAGTCGGACCGAAAAGCAGCGTGGTGGTTACTCATGTTACTTTAATGACGGAAAATGGAACGATACATAAAATAACTATGAAGACAAAACAACAAACGGAACGTAAAACTTATTACAGCCTATCTGGTGCACACTACACAAAGACAGGAACAATCACCCACAAGATACAAAGTGAAACTCAGGCTACCTAAATACGGTTCCCAATCCGAGACAACGAGAATCACCTGACTGATTGAGAACCGCCTCAGGCAGCCAAGCCTAACTAGACACACCCCTAATCATACACAATCCCAATGCTAATAAAACCCCAATACGAACCCAAACACATAACCCATGTCACACCCTGGCCTGACCAAAATATATAACGAAAACACAAAACATATTGACCAAGGCATGACACACAGTAACAGTAACAGTAACAGTAACAGTACAGTACAGTAACAGTAACAGTACAGTAACAGTAACAGTACAGTACAGTACAGTACAGTACAGGACATTAACAGTAACAGTAACAGCACAGTAACAGTAACAGTAACAGTACAGGACAGTAACAGTAACAGTAACAGTAACAGTACAGGACAGTACAGGACAGGACAGACCAGTAACAGTAACAGGACAGTACAGTACAGTACAGTACAGTACAGGACAGGACAGACCAGTAACAGTAACAGTAACAGTACAGGACAGTAACAGTAACAGTAACAGGACAGGACAGTACAGTACAGTACAGTACCGGACAGGACAGACCAGTAACAGTAACAGTAACAGCACAGTAACAGTACAGTACAGTACAGTACAGTACAGTACAGTACAGTAACAGTAACAGTAACAGCACAGTAACAGTAACAGTACAGTACAGTAACAGCACAGTAACAGTAACAGTAACAGTACAGTACAGTACAGTAACAGTACAGTACAGTACAGGACAGACCAGTAACAGTAACAGTAACAGTAACAGTAACAGTACAGTAACAGTAACAGTACAGTACAGTACAGGACATTAACAGTAACAGTAACAGCACAGTAACAGTAACAGTAACAGTACAGGACAGTAACAGTAACAGTAACAGGACAGGACAGGACAGTACAGTACAGTACAGTACCGGACAGGACAGACCAGTAACAGTAACAGTAACAGCACAGTAACAGTACAGTACAGTACAGTACAGTAACAGTAACAGTAACAGTAACAGCACAGTAACAGTAACAGTACTACTGAATAGAACTTTCGCATTCCGGTCGCATTCCGCTTCGCTCCACAGGTAGTATCACATTTTCATTTCATTTCATTACAGTCCCAACGGTGTGATTTGTTTGATCGTAGCTAGCTACATAGCTAGCTACATAGCCGTCTTTGTTTCAAAGATAATTGTGTAGTCTAGAGCGATTTTCTAGGTTAGCTAGCCAGCTATTGTCGTTCTCCTAACGCAACGTAACGTAACCAACACTGCTAGCTAGCCAGCTAGCTCCCGAAAAGCAGCATTGTAGAAACTTCACACTCAACGGTACGACTTGATTAGGGTAGTGTCAACAACGCAGCTAGCCTACCCCAGCAGTACTGTATCATTTTAATCATTTTAGTCAATTAGATTCTTGCTACGTAAGCTTAACTTTCTGAACATTCGAGACGTGTAGTCCACTTGTCATTCCAATCTCCTCTGCATTAGCGTAGCCTCTTCTCTAGCCTGTCAACTATGTGTCTGTCTATCCCTGTTCTCTCCTCTCTGCACAGACCATACAAACGCTCCACACCGCATGGCCGCGGCCACCCTAATCTGGTGGTCCCAGCGCGCACGACCCACGTGGAGTTCCAGGTCTCCGGTAGCCTCTGGAACTGCCGATCTGCGGCCAACAAGGCAGAGTTCATCTCAGCCTATGCCTCCCTCCAGTCCCTCGACTTCTTGGCTCTGACGGAAACATGGATCACCACAGACAACACCGCTACTCCTACTGCTCTCTCTTCGTCCGCCCACGTGCTCTCGCACACCCCGAGAGCTTCTGGTCAGCGGGGTGGTGGCACCGGGATCCTCATCTCTCCCAAGTGGTCCTTCTCTCTTTCTCCCCTTACCCATCTGTCTATCGCCTCCTTTGAATTCCATGCTGTCACAGTTACTAGCCCTTTCAAGCTTAACATCCTTATCATTTATCGCCCTCCAGGTTCCCTCGGAGAGTTCATCAATGAGCTTGATGCCTTGATAAGCTCCTTTCCTGAGGACGGCTCACCTCTCACAGTTCTGGGCGACTTTAACCTCCCCACGTCTACCTTTGACTCATTCCTCTCTGCCTCCTTCTTTCCACTCCTCTCCTCTTTTGACCTCTCACCTTCCCCCCCTACTCACAAGGCAGGCAATACGCTCGACCTCATCTTTACTAGATGCTGTTCCTCCACTAACCTCATTGCAACTCCCCTCCAAGTCTCCGACCACTACCTTGTATCCTTTTCCCTCTCGCTCTCATCCAACACTTCCCACACTGCCCCTACTCGGATGGTATCGCGCCGTCCCAACCTTCGCACTCTCTCCCCCGCTACTCTCTCCTCTTCCATCCTATCATCTCTTCCCTCTGCTCAAACCTTCTCCAACCTATCTCCTGATTCTGCCTCCTCAACCCTCCTCTCCTCCCTTTCTGCATCCTTTGACTCTCTATGTCCCCTATCCTCCAGGCCGGCTCGGTCCTCCCTCCCGCTCCGTGGCTCGACGACTCATTGCGAGCTCACAGAACAGGGCTCCGGGCAGCCGAGCGGAAATGGAGGAAAACTCGCCTCCCTGCGGACCTGGCATCCTTTCACTCCCTCCTCTCTACATTTTCCTCCTCTGTCTCTGCTGCTAAAGCCACTTTCTACCACTCTAAATTCCAAGCATCTGCCTCTAACCCTAGGAAGCTCTTTGCCACCTTCTCCTCCCTCTTGAATCCTCCTCCCCCTCCCCCCTCCTCCCTCTCTGCAGATGACTTCGTCAACCATTTTGAAAAGAAGGTCGACGACATCCGATCCTAGTTTGCTAAGTCAAACGACACCGCTGGTTCTGCTCACACTGCCCTACCCTGTGCTCTGACCTCTTTCTCCCTCTCTCTCCAGATGACATCTCGCGTCTTGTGACGGCCGGCCGCTCAACAACCTGCCCGCTTGACCCTATCCCCTCCTCTCTTCTCCAGACCATCTCCGGTGACCTTCTCCCTTACCTCACCTCGCTCATCAACTCATCCCTGACCGCTGGCTACGTCCCTCCTGTCTTCAAGAGAGCGAGAGTTGCACCCCTTCTGAAAAAACCTACACTCGATCCCTCCGATGTCAACAACTACAGACCAGTATCCCTTCTTTCTTTTCCTCCAAAACTCTTGAACGTGCCGTCCTTGGCCAGCTCTCCCGCTATCTCTCTCAGAATGACCTTCTTGATCCAAATCAGTCAGGTTTCAAGACTAGTCATTCAACTGAGACTGCTCTTCTCTGTATCACGGAGGCGCTCCGCACTGCTAAAGCTAACTCTCTCCTCTGCTCTCATCCTTCTAGACCTATCGGCTGCCTTCGATACTGTGAACCATCAGATCCTCCTCTCCACCCTCTCCGAGTTGGGCATCTCCGGCGCGGCCCACGCTTGGATTGCGTCCTACCTGACAGGTCGCTCCTACCAGGTGGCGTGGCGAGAATCCGTCTCCTCACCACGTGCTCTCACCACTGGTGTCCCCAGGCTCTGTTCTAGGCCCTCTCCTATTCTCGCTATACACCAAGTCACTTGGCTCTGTCATAACCTCACATGGTCTCTCCTATCATTGCTATGCAGACGACACACAATTAATCTTCTCCTTTCCCCCTTCTGACGACCAGGTGGCGAATCGCATCTCTGCATGTCTGGCAGACATATCAGTGTGGATGACGGATCATCACCTCAAGCTGAACCTCGGCAAGACGGAGCTGCTCTTCCTCCCGGGGAAGGACTGCCCGTTCCATGATCTCGCCATCACGGTTGACAACTCCATTGTGTCCTCCTCCCAGAGCGCCAAGAACCTTGGCGTGATCCTGGACAACACCCTGTCGTTCTCAACTAACATCAAGGCGGTGGCCCGTTCCTGTAGGTTCATGCTCTACAACATCCGCAGAGTACGACCCTGCCTCACACAGGAAGCGGCGCAGGTCCTAATCCAGGCACTTGTCATCTCCCGTCTGGATTACTGCAACTCGCTGTTGGCTGGGCTCCCTGCCTGTGCCATTAAACCCCTACAACTCATCCAGAACGCCGCAGCCCGTCTGGTGTTCAACCTTCCCATGTTCTCTCACGTCACCCCGCTCCTCCGCTCTCTCCACTGGCTTCCAGTTGAAGCTCGCATCCGCTACAAGACCATGGTGCTTGCCTACGGAGCTGTGAGGGGAACGGCACCTCAGTACCTCCAGGCTCTGATCAGGCCCTACACCCAAACAAGGGCACTGCGTTCATCCACCTCTGGCCTGCTCGCCTCCCTACCACTGAGGAAGTACAGTTCCCGCTCAGTCCAGTCAAAACTGTTCGCTGCTCTGGCCCCCCAATGGTGGAACAAACTCCCTCACGACGCCAGGACAGCGGAGTCAATCACCACCTTCCGGAGACACCTGAAACCCCACCTCTTTAAGGAATACCTAGGATAGGATAAAGTAATCCTTCCCCCTTAAAAGACCTAGATGCACTATTGTAAAGTGGCTGTTCCACTGGATGTCATAAGGTGAAAGCACCAATTTGTAAGTCGCTCTGGATAAGAGCGTTTGCTAAATGACTTAAATGTAAATGTAAACAGTACAGTACAGTACAGTACAGTAACAGCACAGTAACAGTAACAGTAACAGTACAGTACAGTACAGGACAGACCAGTAACAGTAACAGTAACAGTAACAGTAACAGTACAGTAACAGTACAGTAACAGTAACAGTACAGTACAGTACAGGACATTAACAGTAACAGTAACAGCACAGTAACAGTAACAGTAACAGTACAGGACAGTAACAGTAACAGTAACAGGACAGGACAGTACAGTACAGTACAGTACAGTACAGTACAGGACAGGACAGGACAGGACAGACCAGTAACAGTAACAGGACAGTACAGTACAGTACAGTACAGTACAGGACAGGACAGGACAGACCAGTAACAGTAACAGTAACAGTAACAGTACAGGACAGTAACAGTAACAGGACAGGACAGTACAGTACAGTACAGTACAGGACAGGACAGGACAGACCAGTAACAGTAACAGGACAGTACAGTACAGTACAGGACAGGACAGACCAGTAACAGTAACAGTACAGGACAGTAACAGTAACAGTAACAGGACAGGACAGGACAGTACAGTACAGTACAGTACAGTACAGTACAGTACAGGACAGGACAGGACAGGACAGGACAGGACAGACCAGTAACAGTAACAGTAACAGTACAGGACAGTAACAGTAACAGTAACAGGACAGGACAGGACAGTACAGTACAGTACAGTACAGGACAGGACAGGACAGACCAGTAACAGTAACAGTAACAGGACAGTAACAGTAACAGTACAGTACAGTACAGAACAGTAACAGTAACAGTAACAGTACAGTACAGAACAGTAACAGTAACAGTAACAGTAACAGTAACAGTAAGTAACAGTACAGGACAGTAAACAGTACAGGACAGTAACAATAACAGTAACAGTAACAGTAACAGTAACAGTACAGGACAGTAAACAGTACAGGACAGTAACAATAACAGTAACAGTAACAGTAACAGTACAGGAAAGTAACAATACAGGACAGTAACAATAACAGTAACAGTACAGAACAGTAACAGTAACAGTACAGGAAAGTAACAGTACAGGACAGTAACAGTACAGAACAGTAACAGTAACAGTACAGGACAGTAACAGTACAGGACAGTATAGGACACCAGGTGTTGTTGGAGGGAGTCTTTTCTTCTCGTCTGTATTGTTTATCTGAGTTAGAGCACAAGCCAAACCGCCTCCTCTGATAGAACGAGGCACTGGGGGAGGGAGGGAGGAGAGGATGACTTCCCCAGTCCTGCCTGCGTTTAGCCGGGAGAGATGCCAGCAGTAGAGACAGCCAGGCTGGTTCAGAAGTGGAGTGGCGTCTGTCTGAACAGCCCAGTGACAGAGGGAGGATGGGGAGGGAGGGAGGGGGATGGGGGGGAGGGCTGGGGAGCAGCAGTGTACCCCCCACAGCACGCCTCACTGCCTCCCTGCCTCACCACATTATAACTCTAATGTTCTACCCCTCAACGTCTGGTTCTAATACACCTCACATCTACAGTACAGAGAGAGCTGAGAGCTGGGGCTGGTGGGTTCATAACAGACAACCTCCACTCAGTTCAGCCCAACTCCCCAGCCAGCCACTAGTCAGCCGCGGAGAGGAGACTGTAGCAGTTCCCTGGATTAGACTAACCAAACAAGCCAATCAGAGAGCCTCCTGGGTACTGGCAGGGTAATCGTTTGCAAGTGTTGGCTCGGGATCGCAGCTAGAAAGAGATTACAGATGGGGTTAAGCCTCACAAGTTGATTAGAGTTCTCTCTTCCTTCCATCTCAAAAAGGGGGGATCTCTCTGGGAAGGAAAGTACGACTACTACTACTGCAGTATGGCTGCTCTGTGCCTAACAGGGCAGCTAGGAGAGAGCTATGAGAGACTGGGCCAAGGAAAATACAGCCAGCCATGCTTATCAAAAGCACACACTTCCCTGTCCTGGCCTGGCCCTGGCTCCTGTGAGTGTACGAGGTGATGATGATTCTCAACTGAAACAGGATCTCTGTTCTGTATGGTCGTACGGAGCTGTGTGTGTGTATGTGTGCATACGTGTGTGTGTTTTTGTGTGTGTGTGTGTTTGGCCTAACGACAGCCAAAGGACAGTGAGAGAGCCAGCAAGAGAGCCTGTGATGTTGGCAGAGAGAGACACACCAAAGAGAAGGCTAGTAAACCACAGGAGGGGTCAGAGACCGGGAGCTTGTTGAGGAGAGGTGAGCATCTCTGTTAAAACACAGCAACTCTCTAGGCCTGAAGCTGTAGCTTCAATATTCTATTATCTGACAGGGGGCACATTATTAATAACTACTGCACTGCTCCCTCTTGTTCTCACCACAGTAGCATGACTGAACCTGGACAAGTTAAACACTGAGTACTGGTCGTGGCTTACTGTAGGAGACGGCTTGATTTGTGTGTGTGTGTGTGTGTGTGTGTGTGTGTGTGTGTGTGTGTGTGTGTGTGTGTGTGTGTGTGTGTGTGTGTGTGTGTGTGTGTGTGTGTGTGTGTGTGTGTGTGTGTGTGTGTGTGTGTGTGTGTGTGTGTGTGTGTGTGTGTGAGTGAGAGAGAGAGAGAGAGAGAGAGAGAGAGAGCTATATGAGTAGACACAAACGTAGCTTTCCATTTCAGCCACAACCAGGCATGGAGGAATGTTTATTTTCCTAGCCAATACCACCGTCATAAAAAATGGCACCTGTACAATACTCACATTAAATATTTATGATATGAGGGCTGACAAATGAACTGGTAGAATGCACCTGGGATTTACAGTGGAGGGGAAAGAATGGAACTATGATTTCAGAGGTAGAGGCTATGGAGTTCGCTACTCTCATATGAGCGCAATACTGAAGCTGGAGGGAAAACACTCTTCTGTAGCATAGCATTAAAAAAGTGCCAGACACAAAAATAGTGAGGCTCTCCTGGCTGCATAGCCTGGATGGACAGTGGAGTAGTGTAACAGTATTACTAGGACCTGGAGTTATTCCTGGCTCGGTCATGTGGTTGAGAAAGACTCATGGCCCTAAGAATAACACATGAAAAGCAGAGCAAGGAGAATAAAGTATCTTCCAGTAAAGAGATGGATAGGGTGACCGGGGGAGAGAGAGAGAGAGAGAGAGAGAGAGAGAGAGAGAGAGAGAGAGAGAGAGCGAGAGAGAGAGAGAGAGAGAGAGGGAGAGAGAGAGCGAGCGAGAGAGAGAGAGAGAGAGAGAGCGAGAGAGAGAGAGAGAGAGAGAGAGAGAGAGAGAGCGAGAGAGAGAGCGAGAGAGAGAGAGAGAGAGAGAGAGAGAGAGAGAGCGAGAGAGAGAGAGAGAGAGAGAGAGAGAGAGAGAGAGAGAGAGAGCAGGCCAGTTGTGGATGTTGAACTAATGAATTAGCATTCTACATGACTGCAGTGAGACAAAAGTGCACGGCACCAACCACAGTTCACACGCACACACCACAGCTCTGCCTCAAAGGTGAATGGATACAACTGAATGCTAATCTGGTTAGGGCTAGAAAGAGAACGAGAGAGAGAGGATGGAGGATGGAGAGAGAGAGAGAGAGAACAGTACAGTCCAGGGATTGGGAGCTATGAGACTGTTGTATGTTGTGAAGACAGATATCAGGAGTAATAGGAGGCATGTGGACAGGTTCACCTCCAGTTCAGAATGCTCTCACCAGCCTGATGCCCGTTATACATGATAGAGACAGATGTACTGATCCAACTGTTATCTACAATCTCTCCACGCTTGATTTCAGGGAAACACACATTGACAAACATATCCAGTGGATGTTAGACTATAATAACGTTGCTCTAAACTCAACCCTCTAAACGTAACCATATATTTAGCTCCAAATGCAGAGGAGTTTTATGTTGTTGTACTATAATGAAGGTACAATAGAATTGATATAGAACCCTAAACGTTCACAATACTACGCCTGTGGAGAGCAATCAGAATGATCTCAACTCTACAGGGACCTGGAATCTCTATTCTTCTCTCATTCTAGGTGAGCTGAGGCTGAGGACTAGGTCTGCCTGTCCAGGAGATGTGTCCCAAATAACACCCCATCCCTACAAAGTGCCCTATGAGCCCTGATCAAAAGTAGTGCACTAAATAGAAAATAGGATGCCATTTCAGATGCAGGCAAGAAGATGACAGCATAACATCTCCACTCAGCTGGACAGGCTTGGTTAATAATGAGACAGAATGTCTTTGTCCTAAATGGCACAGTAGTGCACTATAGGGAATACTGGAATAGGGTGCCATTTGGGACGCCGACAGAATAATTAGCCAAACCACAGACAGACAGACAACTGGGAGTGACGAGGAGGATTAACCCAATAAAATTACATCTCTGGCGTTCATAAAAAAAAGTCCTGATGGAAGGAGTTGTGGTAAATCATACACAGTGAGAGAGATAGAGAAACAGAAATGGAGGGAGAGACAGAGAGGGAGAGAGAGGGGAAGCGGAAGAGGGAGAGAACGAGATGAGGGGAAGGTGTAAATCACTCACAATGTGCTAAGACTAATAAGAACCATGTGATTAAGATTGATGTCCGCTCACCATGCGCCTACCATGTCGCAATGCTGAGTATTTAAATCTGGTATCTGGTGTTGTGTTGTTATAATTATAATCACAGCCAGACCGTTCCTTCCCTTTATACAGTATGGGTCCCAAATGGCACCCTATTCCTTATTCCCCAATAGGGCTCTGGTCAACAGCAGTGCACTATATAGGGAATAGGGTGCCATTTGGGACACACCCATAGTCACAGCGGTGAAAACATACTGTACTTACGTTAACTAACAGTGCAGCTCAGTTCCAGCCTTGGCAGGGATACATGTGTGTTGTGTTATACATTTCCATCTTGAATCCATGGTTCCATCATCGAGTAACGTCACAGTTCCACTCTCCTCCAGCTAATGGAATAAGGCTCAGGGCTTTGTCCCAAATGGCACTTTATTCCATATATAGTGGGCCTGATCAAAAGCAATGCACTAACTAGAGTATAGGTATGACATTTGGGACACAGTCAGGGGTCTGTGAAGCTGATGATTTGACCTCTGAACTTTAGCCGATGCTACACAGGGTGAGTGAACTCTGACCCAATACAAACCAACCTGTAGACACTAGCCAATCAGCCGCTGTCTTGTTCAAACGCTTGTAAACAACAACTAAGTATATGTGTGCTTCAGCCAACTGTTCTTGTTCTTGAATTTCATTGACAATGAGTCAGTCACAGGTGTTGGATAAAGATTTACATACAGACCTGGTAACCAGGCAAGAACATAACTACATACAGACCTGGTAACCAGGCAAGAACATAAGTACATACAGACCTGGTAACGAGGCTAGAAGAGAACTACATACAGACCTGGTAACCAGGCTAGAAGAGAACTACATACAGACCTGGTAACCAGGCTAGAACATAACTACATACAGATCTGGTAACGAGGCTAGAAGAGAACTACATACAGACCTGGTAACCAGGCTAGAACATAACTACATACAGACCTGGTAACGAGGCTAGAAGAGAACTACATACAGACCTGGTAATCAGGCTAGAAGAGAACTACATACAGACCTGGTAACGAGGCTAGAAGAGAACTACATACAGACCTGGTAACCAGGCTAGAACATAACTACATACAGATCTGGTAACGAGGCTAGAAGAGAACTAAATACAGACCTGGTAACCAGGCTAGAACATAACTACATACAGATCTGGTAACGAGGCTAGAAGAGAACTACATACAGACCTGGTAACCAGACTAGAACATAACTACATACAGATCTGGTAACGAGGCTAGAAGAGAACTACATACAGACCTGGTAACCAGGCTAGAAGAGAACTACATACAGACCTGGTAACCAGGCTAGAAGAGAACTACATACAGACCTGGTAACCAGGCTAGAAGAGAACTACATACAGACCTGGTAACCAGGCTAGACCATAACTACATACAGATCTGGTAACCAGGCTAGAACATAACTACATACAGACCTGGTAACCAGACTAGAACGTAACTACATACAGACATGGTAACCAGGCTAGAACATAACTACATACAGACCTGGTAACCAGGCTAGAAGAGAACTACATACATATCTGGTAACCAGGCTAGACCATAACTACATACAGATCTGGTAACCAGGCTAGAAGAGAACTACATACAGACCTGGTAACCAGACTAGAACATAACTACATACAGACCTGGTAACCAGGCTAGAAGAGAACTACATACAGACCTGGTAACCAGGCTAAAACATAACTACATACAGACCTAGTAACCAGGCTAGAACATAACTACAAACAGATCTGGTAACCAGGCTAAAACATAACTACATACATACCTGGTAACCAGGCTAGGAGAGGACTACATTATAGACCTGGTAACCAGACTAGGAGAGAACTACATACACATCTGGTAACCAGGCTAGAACATAACTACATACAGACCTGGTAACCAGACTAGAACGTAACTACATACAGACATGGTAACCAGGCTAGAAGAGAACTACATACAGACCTGGTAACCAGGCTAGAAGAGAACTACATACAGACCTGGTAACCAGGCTAGAAGAGAACTACATACACATCTGGTAACCAGGCTAGAACATAACTACATACAGATCTGGTAACCAGGCTAGAACATAACTACATACAGACCTGGTAACCAGACTAGAACGTAACTACATACAGACATGGTAACCAGGCTAGAAGAGAACTACATACAGACCTGGTAACCAGGCTAGAAGAGAACTACATACA